>NW_019392768.1:462377-574877 GCF_000648675.2 Cimex lectularius | reverse complement strand
AGTATTAAATTCACTAATTTCGTGGTCCGCTTGACCAATTAATATATTACAATTAATTAAGGTTTCTAGTTGAGATAAAAAAGTCAATGGCACGAGTGGGATTCGAACCCACGATCTTCGGCTAGATACGCCGCTACTTGAGGTGTCGTGACCTCGATCCACTCGCACACCAACTTCCTATCTCAACCCCACCTTTTGAGTTTTCCCTCCTTTTTGCTATTTTTCAAATGTCGTGTCATCTATTTGATTCTCGGCGACAAATGAAATGGCCACGGAGAGCTTTAGTGAAGTATACTTCATTTTAAATCATTAAATTCACTAATTTCGTGGTTCGCTTGACCAAGTAATATATTACAATTAATTAAGGTTTTTAGTATAAAAAAGTCAATGACACGAGCCTTTTGAAAATGGCAAAAAGGAGGCAAAATTCAAAAGGTGGGGTTGAGATGGGAAGTTGATGTCCGAGTGGGTCGAGGTCACGTTAGCTTAAGTGGTAGAGCAGCGGCGTATCTAGCTGAAGATCGTGGGTTCGAATCCCGCTCGTGCCATTGGCTTTTATATCTCAACTAGAAACCTTAATTAATTGTAATTCAAAAGTATGTTTTTCATCCCCTTCAACCAATTTACCTAAACTTATGGATAAGTTGAGACTTAAAATCGAATTATCCCAACATGTAATGTATAACCCATTGTTTATATAATTACAGCGTAAAGCTACCAGCTGATCCATAAGTTGAAAGGTTTTTAGCGGTCATTTGTAGCAATCCTTAACTTGTGATGACCAAAAAGTGGATGTAGGTGGACCAAAGTGAACCTCAACTATTTTGTTTTCAGAACGTTCATTGCTACTTTTTCGACCAATTTCTTTAAACTCACGGCTACAGGAACCTAAGTCATTTGTATCTTGGTCGTTTGATATAATTTTTTGCCTTTAGCCATCATCTGTGGCAAGGAACAATATAGGCCAAAATGAGGACAAACCCTCCACTGATAAATACCAAAACAGCTAGGGTATAGATCGACCAAAATGATCTTGTTTTCAGGCTTTCAGAAGTAAGCTTTGCTTATTCTTCAAGAAATATCTTTAAATTTTTGGATATTTTGAGCTTTAAAGTTGAAGTTTTCAAATCTTTAGAAGTTAGCTTGTACATTGAATATTTTGAGATTTAAAGTTGATTCTAACATTACAAAGAACCAAAGTCATTTGAGATTTGGTCGTCTGACACAATTTTTTTAAGGTTTTTAGCCATCTTTGGCACATGGACCAAAATATGGACAAGCATTGTACTGGGGATGACCAAAACAATGGAGGGCAGGTAGAAAAAGTTGATCTGATACGACCTACCTTCAAAAGTATTATACTTCCAAATTGTCAGAAGTTACTTTTATTACCATATTGATTTCGTTAAACTTTAAAATTGAATTCTGACCACATGTCATGTATAACTGATCAAGCAAAGGCTGCAACGTAACTGAAACTGAAGTAGCGAGGACAGTCGGACATTATTACAACTTATTATTTCTGGCTTGGTTCTTTTTGATCAATGTGGTTAACATGTCCTCCCTGTTTTGGCACTGCTAGTCGTTCTTTAACCATCATTGGTACAGATGTCCCATCTTTCCTCATTGGTGTTGAGACCCATGAAGATCTTTAACGTCCGGACTTATCCCCGAGAGGACTTCTCAGACGCCCAGTGTTCTCAAAGAGAACAGCAGGAAGATTTTATATGCATGGACTTATCACATTCCTTGGCTAGCGAAGATGCACTCTATCTCCGGCTCCGGTTGGCCGGTACCCTCCAGCTGAGGTACACTTTGTTTGCAAACCACGACCACCACGAGTCCAACCTCAATTGAGCCGCTTGGATACTTTACTCCTGTGGTTCAGTATTATTTTTAAGGTGGGACTGTACGCCCACCCGGTAGTTTATACCGATGCACCCGTTGCCTGAGGGGTGCGGTTTCAGTAACCCAGCAAGTCTCTACCAAAGCGGAGAGGTAAGGAAGCGAAAGGAAAATTAGGAAAGGAAGGGTATAGGAAGGTAAGGGGGAAATTGCCTCCATCATTGGTTACCCCCAGCAGCAGGGTTGACGGTCGGACTTTGCCTGGGCCCCCAAGGAAGGTGCCCTGTGGGTAGACCCCATGCCATCATTGATGCAAAAACAATGTGGACTAACATACAGATGATCAAAACAGAGAAAATGGATAAACCAAAAGCTACAAAAGTATGCTTTCACGCCTTCATTTCATCTTACTTCTTCAACTATTTTCTTTAAACGCAAGGGTAGTTCAGGACTGAAGATTGAACTCTCACGTCTGTAAAAAATAGCTCACATCTTCAGCTCTAGCTTAGGAAATTGCCCAATGTAAATATTCCATCCAAACCATTTGTGATTTTGTCTTATGTAAACACGGGTTGTATTCGAAACTTGACTGTCGATAACCATGAATATGCATGCTAATATATGGGTACATTGGAGCGATACTGGACCCAAGGAAACGGTTTTGTCCCACCGCTTGTCCTCTGTACAATCAAACACTACCACAACGGATTATTAACCGAATAATTTCATCGCCGAGTTGAACACAATTGATAAAATATTTCGGAGCGTAATTAGGATGCCTATTAAATTTAAACGTTCTCATTGGCAGAGAAATAGACCTCCATTTGTTAAAATTTATAAGATGGCTTAAACCCTTAATCGACGACATCCATTACGGACCCATTAACTTTAAGCCTAGGAACAAGATTTATCATATTTGTGTCAAAATGTATACTCACAATAAGATATAACAAAGTGAAAGAAAACAGATGTTAACTTCAAAGATAAAAACGAATATACCAATATTCATGTTCGCAAAGTGCATTCCTTATTTGTTATAAAAACCCATTTTCAAAAACTTTAACCCTAAGTCTATATAAGGTAGTCGCGAATTGTTATTCATAGTGAGACGAACCCTCAGATATCTACACGTACCATCGTCTTACTTCGCCTTCCTTTCAATAGTAGCAATTTAAGCCTGTTTAAGGTTGTAACTTGCTATTATCGATTTATCAATTCCAAATTGATTTTGCATCTCGGAACTGAAAATATGGGCAGGTATTTCAAATCGTTTGTGAATTGACTTTGTGAAATATAGGGGAGAAATCGTGCTAAATAGTCGAATCTCTTATCAAATCTTCAAAGTTACTTATAAAATAGTACTGTTTAAAGTATATAAAGCGATGAAAAGAATGATTTTGTATTTTTGTTAAAAAAAAAAAAAAATAACTTAATCTGTAAACAAATTAGGTTAAATAAACAAATGAAATTTCAGGGGTATAAATGATCACACTATTGAAAATTGATGAAGTAAGTAATACTTAATAGTAATAATATAAATGTAGAATTTTTTTGCGTTAAATGTTCTATGATCGAAAGGGCGTTGGTTCGATCCATTCCCTGGGACTTTCGGGTTGTTACTTAAACCCTGAGGGCAAAAAAGGACTTAGCGCGCTACCAGCTCCCCTGGCCCGGCCCTGTGTTTGAAGACTTCCAGGAATTTAATTAAAACTTAGAACTGTAAATCTGTCATATCTTCGTGCCGATGGGAGTGAGGAAGGTGCGCTCGGGCGGAAATACAAGCGTCCGGCGAGATAAGCGCCCTCGGGATCATTTGGAGACTTAACGCCTCGTGATATTTCTACCATGTTTTAGAAGTTCAGATTCTTTGGTAAATGTTTTTTCCCCTTTTTTACTGGATATTTCAAAAGAAAAATATAAGATGTAGCTAAATTAAAAAATTAAATACATCAAACTGAATAAAACAATTTTACCAAAAATTTTACTGAGGATTTTAGTACTGAAGAAAATATTCAATACGGAGTATTTCCTCCTGTTGCGTTAATCACCAGCTTACATTCGACGTGACATTGATTTTACGAAGTTTTTAAGTGCTGTACTTTGGAATATTTTCATACTCCTCAGCGCCATTCTTAATTCCTACAAATTTTCCCGCATCCCCGGACTACTTTTTATCCTCTGACGTCTCTCCCCAAAGGTGTTCATTAGGCTTTAAGTCGGACCGGCTGGCTACTCCTTAGATTGAATAGAACCAACGATCTTACCTGAGTTGCCATCCATAAAAATAAAACCGCTAGTTAGTGGCATATCAGGAACAACTTCGTCTGATGACACACCTTCTATGTGTCGCGCAACAGTTATGGAATCCTCGATTCCTAGATGAAGATCAAGTTTGTGCGACCTCCCGTAGAAATGCCTCCTCAAATTATTACCCCACCACCAGTGAAAATGTTGCGTTGTATGTTATATCGCTCTCCTGTTCTTCTCTAAACCCTCTCTCGGCGGTCAGAAGACCTCAAACAAAACCTTGGCTGATCCGGAAACAAGATTTTAGTCCAATCTTGCTCCGATCAATTGATATTGCTTGCGAAATTTAATCGAGCCTGTGCCTTGTGAGAAGTTTTGAATCTGCTCTCATTTAATCCAGCTTCTGATAGTCCTCACCTTACCAGAGGAGGATCTGCATGACCATACATAGGCCCGAACCTATTCTTGGGATAGCAAAAACAAATATAGAATCCTCCATCGCAGAATGGATCCAAACAAAACAAAAGGAGAAGTGGATAGTGCTAGACATAAAACAACCTTCACCGAGACTGGCAAAAACACTGCTGCAATTGGAGAGGGCCAAACTCAGAGGAGTGGTAGGACTACTAACCGGTCACTGGTATCTGAGAAAACATCTACATAACATGGGTATATACAGCGATGATCCCATTTTCAGATTATGTAATGAGGAAACAGGCACTCATATCGTTTTCGTATGCGAAGCAACAGCTCAATGGAGATGTAACCTAACGTACGAAAAAACTTAGGGAATCAAATTGTACCAGCGACAGTCAATGACCTGATACTTCTAAGAAGAAGGATTGAGTCTATTGCACTGAACTAAGGAACTAGGAAGGTACAATAAGCCATAAGGCTGCAGTGCCTAGGGAGTTCAAACCCCGCTTCCTAGTATCCTTTTTCACCATACCATACCTCACCTTACAGTGCGTATACTGGCATTAACAGTTCTAAATTATTGAAGTCTTTCCAGCCGAATCTTTATCACTTAAAACGAACACTCAAACAAATTTAAAACATAAAAAAACGCACATCTCAAAAAATTAAACTACCGCAACGTTCAAAGAAGCTGTTCAAAGATTTATTTATACGATCCAAATGCACAAGTGGGAGATTTTAACTGTGTTTTCTTTACCTCTAATCCTTTAAAACGGGCTAAATATTGTTGTAAGATAATAGAGGATTATCTAATGGATTATTAAAAATATTAAGGGGGACACTTTTTTCTTCTGTATTGTCTAGTGAAGTAACGAGATCACGGATGAAGCATCAAGGATGAAAAAAACCAACTTGTTTTTCTCCTGTCGAGCTTTCGGCTGTTTTTGACGCCTTCCTCAGGACTTTGAAAAACTATTTAAAAAAACTTTACATTAGTTCGGACTTGTGGTCCAAATACAAGGGGCCGGATAACTTCTATTTGGACCACATGTCCGAACTGATTGTAAAGATTTTTTAAATAATTTTTCAAAGTCCTGAGGACGGCGTCAAATACAGTCAAAAGCTCGAAAGCAGAATTAACAAGTTGGCTTTTTCTCACCTACATGGCTTCATCCCTGATCTCTTTATTTCAAAATTTACCATGAATTCTGATACTATACTCAACGATTTGTATAGTCTATGTTTTTCGTTAGAAATTATCGCGAGAGAGAGAGAGAGAGAGAGAGAGAGAGAGAGAGAGAGTGAGAGAGAGAGAGAGAGAGAGAGAGCGAGTGAGTGAGTGAGAGGGGGGTGAGTGAGCTAGAAAGAGAAAATTGAGGAATTCATATAATGTAAAAAATAAATAGATAGATAAATTGACGGATGATGAAAATGTATACGTGTATATACATTATAAACAGATATATCTTTCCTATTTTACTTTTTAATAGTGAGTGTGTTTTTAACGTTCCAAAACTTATAAATAATCAAGAACAAGATTTTCCAAATTTGTAACTTTTCTAGCTTATTGAAGTCATTCGACCCGAATTTGAATCACATAAAACCATCGCTCAAACAAATTTGAAACTTAACAAACTACTGCAACGTTAGAAAGAAGCTTTACAGAAAAATCAACGACGAAGAGATGGACTATACAAAGATCTACTTACAAAATCCAATTGTAAACATCAGAGAGAGATGTTATCTTTATTTTACGTTCCTCTCATCTTTTAAAACGGGCTAAATATTTTTGTAAGATAATCAGGATAATGGAGGATTGTCTAATGGATAATTAAAAATATAAATCAGGGCACTTATCTCTTTTCAGTATAGTTTTACGTTGTTTATGTTCTTCGTTAGAAATTATCGCGTAATAATATACTCAGATTTTACTTTTAATGAATTATATTCTCATTTATAAGTAAACTCAGCGATTTTTCACATAAAAGCATAATAATCAACCCTCCGGAAAAAAATGTAAACAAACCAACGAAGGACGGCAGATGACGAAATAGCAATGATAGTAGTGATAAAAAAGTAAATGTAGAGAGAGAGAGAGAGAGAGAGAGAGAGTGAGAGTGAGAGTGAGAGTGAGAGAGAGAGTGAGAGTGAGAGAGAGAGAGAGAGAGAGAGAGAGAGAGAGTGAGAGAGAGAGAGTGTATGAGAAAGTTTGAGTGAGTGAGTGTGTTTGAAAGAGAAAACTAACGAATGTAAACATACACCATATTAATGTAAAAAATTAATAAATAGTTTGATAAATCGATAGATGATGAAAATGTAACCGTTTAAATACATTATCAACAGATAAATCTTTCCTATTTTACTTTTTAACGTTTGTAAACTTATAACGAACCCGATCAAGATTTCCCACAATTGTTATACTGTATCAACTGTACGTAATTATGTGTGGTGATTAGTGACCGTTAATCGATAATTTGATTTCTGAATAATTGTACGTAATTATGTTAACATGTTTTATCTACTTTCCTTTTATAAGGAAGAATAGTATAAAATCTTTGTATTCCTGGGTTGGCATTGACTTTTGTACCTTTTACACATCTTTATTTCGCCGATGAAGAAAGATGAATACGAGTAATTTTTGAGGTACGTGCATGCGTTGGGTAGGGTAAGCGTACATGAGCTTTAAACATATTAATTTGATACACCGTTATATATCTGTTGTATATTATTAAACCAACGTGTGCGAGTTTGGGTACCAACGCGTCCTCCTCGCACGCACACGCAAATAAACTGTCAATGGCAGTGTTACCGAACCAAACGGGTTTTATAAGTTCAAGTTCTTCCAGGGCTTCTCCGTCCGATGTAAATGTTATTTGTTTTCCCTCGTCGCGGTTGAAAAGACCCCAGCGCATGTTAACCGGGAATGTATTAAGAAAGTTTTTCGAAACTAATCGCCAACCGTGGTACGAGCTCAATACTAACCCTAGCACTTCCTGTTTTTCATAACACGGGAAAAGTTAATAATAAACATACTCCGACCCGAGACTCATTGTGGGCGGTCTTCGTACGCACATAATCCAACGGCAACTGAATAATGAATAAATGTACAAGAAAATTTTTTTCCCACCTTTGCACTTATCGCGTATTAATAAACCTAATGAAAAAGCCCTTTTATTATTTAATACTACATTTTCTTTCTAGTTTAAATAATCACTGCTGGATATGCTTTTATAATGACTTATGAATTGGATTTGTTATGTCGAAATTCAAAAAATTTCACAGGATGATAATAATTTGGTATTAAAAGTAAAAAATGTTCAACTAATTATTCTTTTTATGTAAGGTCTTGGTTGAGATGAAAAAGTTTGTGTCACGAGCGGGATTCGAACCCAAGACCTTCGGCTCAACACGCCGCTGCTCTAACCACTTGAGCATAGTGACGTCACGAAGGTCCTGGATTGCTCAAGTGGTTAGAGCAGCGGCGTATTGAGCCGAAGGTCGTGGGTTCGAATCCCGCTCGTGACACTAACTTTTTCATCTCAACCAAGACCTTACATTAAAATAATAATTAATTGAAATAAGCAATTTGGTCGGCTAAACCACTAAACATAAATGGATAAGTAAAAAATTATATTCAATTTTATTATAATTGTGTAGGAACTTTTTACGGTTAATTACAAAATTAATTTTTTAAATTAATCCATATTTGCTTAGTGATGAAATTGACCGTATTAATTATCCAATTAAGTATTCTTTTTATTTAAGGTCTTTCGTTGTGATGAAAATCCCGCTCGTGACAATAATTTTTCGTCACAACCAAAAACCTTAGATAGAACGAATAATTAATCGGAATCATTTGTTTTAGTATACATGTCTACATACACAATTTTTGGGAAAATAAAATATCACCGTTTTCGCCTTTCAACATTGCCTCCAATTTATTTCTAAAATTATTGTTATTATTATTATTTTGACAACTTTGAAACGACCCCTCTGATCTACAGGGAACTTCACAGGTCCTTAGAACCCCGCGACCTACACGTAACAGCTTGTGGTATTAAGTTTGTAGTTTGTCTCCTTTTCTACACCCCAACAAAACCCGAATAATATTATTTTGGGAAAATAAAAATAAAAATTTTTCTCACAACTTTCGTCTTCAAAATGCCTCCAACGTTGACTAAAAATCATAAAAATTGTGACAAGTTGGAAGCGTCCCCGCTGTTCTACAGGAAACTTGTTTTAGAACCCCATAAACGAAACCTAATGGCACAAACGTGGCTTCGTTTTCTGAACACTAACAAACCCCTAATTTTGTTTAAAATCACAAACTTCTTAGTCTACATGAAATGGCGCAAACTTCGCTTCGTTTTCGGAACACTAACAAACCATCAATTTAGTTCAAAATCACAAAACTCCTTAGTCTACGTGTAATGGCACAAACTTGGCGTAATAAACTAGAAGTAAATAAATTAGAACTGGAGATATAGAATAAAACGTCCTTGATGGTTTTGTTTTTTTAAGCCACATTCTTATAATGGCATAAATCTAAACATTGTTGATGTAGAATTTAAAAAAGAGAAATTAATCCTTCTAACGGTTGTAATACCATTAGATTAAATCCAGAGGAGTTATGAAATTTTAAGAAGACCGGACACGGGAGAAAAAACAAAACTTCCCTGTTAAATCCAGTCAGTAAATGATTTTTATTGCTAAAAAAAGTATTATTTAAAGGTTTTTAAGTGTACTTAAGACGAATCCGAATTGTTTGCTTCAAAAATACTGCTTTGAGGCCTACTTTACTGCCTCTCCGGTTTTTGAAACTTTTTATATATCTAATCTTATTTAATGCGATCCTACATTGCCACAGGATTTACCAGTGAAAACTGTTGGTAGAGACTAAAAGTTGAAGAATTCATTTTTCCAACTGTTGCAATTTTTCGAAATTTTGTTGAAATCCAGATGTGTTACGAATTTTTAAATGGAAGACTACATGGTAAAAGACAAAAATTGCTCTTGGTTAATCCAGCAAAAAAATCATGGCCTACGTTGCTTAAAACCAACCGGAATTGTTTTATTTCATAAATATTTTTAAATTCACTAATTTCGTGGTCCGTTCGACCATTTAATATATTACAATTAATTAAGGTTTTTAGTTGAGATAAAAAAGTCAATGGCACAAGCGGGATTCGAACCCACGATCTTTGGCTTGATACGCCGCTGCTCTACCACTTGAGCAACAGGTCAAGATCCCGCTCGTGCCATTTTCTTTTTTATCTCAACTAAAAACCTTAATTAATTGTAATATTTTTAAAACTACTTTACTCGAAGTGTCTTATGGGTTGTGTAATTTTTATGTATCTAATCTCATACGATCCTACATAGCTAAAGGAGTTATCCATTTGGTATTATCAGTACATGCACTACATAACAACCAGACTTTCTTGCCATGGGTTGGAAGTTAAGAATTCAGCCTTACAAATGTTACTATTTTAGATGTTGTTGAAATCCAGATGTGTTATGAATTTTTAGGTGGAAGACGGCACGGTAATAAACGAAAATTGCGCTTGGTTAATCCGGCCAAAAAATCATGGCCTGAGTTGCTCAAAACCATCCAGAATTGTTTTATTTCTTAAATATTTTTAAAACTACTTAACTGGAAGTGTCTTAGGGCGATGACACACGGAGCGGTTTTGACCGAAGCGTTTATCGCGAGAAAAATCGAGGCGGTGAGTCGTTCATTGCTGTTGCATTAACCTGACAGACGTAGCGGTCGTAACCGCCTGTCGGTTTTCAAACCGAGTCGGTCGGTGGCGGAGACGACTCAACGCGTCGGTTTTGAAAACGCCAGGCGGTGAGTGGTACCCAAGTATTGCATCAGCCCTGACACACGTGGCGTTTATTCGAGCTGTTCGTACCCCACTTTCTTGAAGGGTTGTTTGTTTGTCAGTCTTCTAATTTACTTTTAAGATGCAAAAAATAGACGTGGAGAAAAAAAATTTGTAATGAGGCATTTTATTTTACTATGTAACTCGTCAAAACTGCCCATTTACATGGTAAAGTTAAAACATTCTTCAGGGTGTTTCCTCATCTCTGAAAACAAATTCTTAAAATGCCCTCTTTCGCTTCTCTTCTCGACAATTGGATGAACCCACATTCTCCTGTGTTTTTTCTCCATTCTCTTCTTCCAACGATAGTACAACAGACACCAGAAGTATCTCTTCATCCATGGGAACTCCATGGGGAATGGGCCAATGCCAGTTCAATAAGATTAATAAATAATAGAATTTTAGCTAATTCTCAACTTCCTGACGCCTAAGCTTTACATATTGATACTTAACCACCACTAAAAATGGGGGGGAAAATCTAAGTATTTACAGATTGTACGGTGCTGTACAGTAACACAACCGTTTTTAAAACGAACTCACCTTCCTCCAGGGCCTCTTTTAACTTTACAACTACTTGAAAGTACATCACCCTATAATTAAATGATTTCTACAGCTTTACGGGTACAAAGTATGCGTATGACTGTCGGTGATACATGGTAGTAACTAGTTTAATAAAGATTTTGTTTTGAATATTATCTGGAGGAGGAAGGGGACCTCGTTCAAATCCCAGCTCTGTGCCTTTTAAATTATAGTATGAAAAATGAAAAGTAGTTTAAACCTTGCTTGACTCTGAACAGGAATTACTTTACTTTTATTGATCAGAGAGGATTGATTTTTTTTTTTTTTTGTTGGGGGGAGCGAAACGGGAATCGAACCTACAACTGCAGGATCTAAGCCGAGAGTCTGACACGCCTATTCGGCTACCCGAGATCCCAGCTAAATATAAATCAACTTAAATATTTATTTTTAAAGACTATTTTTCAAAACTTCATAGAGAAAAGAAAACCGAACGAGACGTAGTGTGTAGATAACTGTGAAATTTCACTTTGTAGCCAGTTCCATGGAATGTTCATCAAAGAAAAAAAAAAGTACTACATGGGGGAATAGTCTGTAAGGCTGTAACTAATACACGAAGTTACATACAGTTACAGAACAATATATTTATTAAACAGGACTTGTTATACAAACTGCAAAACCTTGCGACGTTCAATGCTTATATGCACTGCTATAGGATACATTTAATAACTGAGAGAAAACAAAACCGCTTCGGCCAAAACGCACATCATACCGCTGCGTGTGTCACAACCTAGCAAAACCGAAGCGGTAAACGCTTCGGTCAAAACCGCTCGTGTGTCAGCGCCCTTATGATTTATGTAATTATTATGTATCTAATCTCATACCTACATAGCTAAAGGAGTTATCCATTTTGTATTGTCAGTACATACACTGCATAAACAACTAAACTTTCTTGCCATGGGGAAGTTAAGAATTCAGCCTGCCAACTGTTGCAATAAATGGCTCTTTCAACACGACACGCAAGAATGGCACAATTACACAGAAAACAAACACTGAGCCCTGAAGAAGATCTTAATAAAGATCGAAACGTTGGTACGATAAAGAAAATGTTTTTCTGAAACCTACATCAGACCAGACCTCATCTCACGATCTCTGAATAATCATGTTGCAATAAAGTTGAATTTCAATAACATAATATGAGTTATGAGTTTTTAAGTACAACTGTGGATATCTGAAAAAAAAAGTTATACTATCCTGTATTTTATTTTCTTATCATTCGTAAAATAACAAATCGACTCATACATAATATCCTTGAAATCTTCATTAAAAGAGTTATTTAAGTTGCTTAAAATTCTCACCTCCTGTGACTTATTTGCAAGAAAGCTGGTGCTCGCATAATGTTTTTGGACATCGTATCACCCAAAAAAGTTCTGTCATATCGGTGATCCCATGACCGTAGAGTAGCCTTTTGTTTTTGATCTTGTTCAATTTATTTCAGCGTTCACCTGTTGAATCGTTAATAAATTTATTTACCGTCGTTTTAATCGGTTAGCATTCCTGCGAGGCTCGAGTAACCGCAAGGATTATGTAAAATGGGAAATACTTCAGTGTTCCTGTTTGAATTCTAATTCCGAGAAGGGGTCATTTGAATTGTAAAGACTTCCCGGTCGCCTGCTATAACTATGGGTTTTGGACAATATTTCGAAACAGGTGGGTGGACGGTGAAATGACCACGTGGGCCGAAACTCCTACGGTGCAGCGGTGCCGGCTATCTGTTAATATTGACTAATGGCCGGATCGGTTTACGAATTGATCGGGTCAATTGCTAAAAGGTGAAATGATTTTTAAAAGTGTTTAACATTCAACAATTTTTTGCAAGTGGAACGACAAAGCTTCAACAGGACATAATGGGCTTAAACGAGCCTTCAAACGAACACCGGTTTTTATAAAAATCAGATCAATTGCTAAACGACGCATCGTTAAAATTGATACTACTCTTTCTCAATTAAGGCATGTTTTCAAGTCACAGCTTGTGTTTCATGAGAATATAAAGTCCCGAAAATTTATAACGGTGAACTTTTGTTTCTTGTAAACAAAACAAGTAACCTGCTTTTACATATGTTTTCTTCTTCAAAACCTTGTTATTATTATCATTTTTTTTTCTTTCACGACGACAAAAATCATTGTTACTTCGACGCATTTTTGCTCACATAAGGGATTGCTCTATGTCAATTATTCTTGAGTAATCGTACCTTTTTTGTATAATCGTTTAGATTTGAAAGAAACTGTTCCCACGCAGTTATGTGGTTTCAACTTAGTTTTAGTTTTTTGTGTTCCGTGAAAAACCCTACTTATTGTAGTTATAAAAAAAACTTTTGCTAATCCTTGGCATACTTTAGCATATACCCTCTGCTGTATGATTACATCAATAGATACGTCACCGTACTAAAAATTTTCAATTTGAAATGGAATGTATTGATAACGAAGTGCATAAACTGCCAGCATAGCCTCTCGACATTGAAAAAAGACATAGAAATTATGGGTAAATTGTGTCATGGACTAGAAAAAATGTTAGGAAAATAAGGAATATATAACGAATTACGCTTCATTAAAATGGATAAAACTATCGATCCTCTGTCTATCCACCTCTATCTCAATCTATCTGATCTACTTATCATCCTGAATGTCTCTCTCTTTCCCTCAAGGTCTCTATGTTTATAGTCCTAACTACAATTATTCAGAAATCGTGAGATGCGGTCTGGTGTGATGTAGGTTTCAGAAAAACATTTTCTTTATCGTGCCAACGTCTATCTATTTATCTGTCTGTTTATTTCTCTGTCTATTTATATATCTATGAGCCTATCTATGTTCTACGTGCCTACCTACCTACTTGTATTTTTTCTTTCTATCTGACTATTTATATATCATTGTGTGTGTGTGTGTGTGTGTGCATATATATATATATATATATTCTTTCTTAATATTTATTTTTCTGTGTTCTATATATCTATCGAATTATCTGGCTCCCTGACTAACTGACTGTTTATATCTGCCTTTCAGTCTATTGGTACTCTATCTGTCTGTTTAATATTCCTATCTGTCGTTATGTCCATCTATTTATCTGTCTATTTCTCTTTCTATTTATATATCTATGTGCCTATCGATGTTCTATGTGCCTACCTGCCTACTTGTATTTTTTTCTTTCTATCTGACTATTTATATATCATTGTGTATATATATATATATATATATATATATATATATATTGTTTCTTAATATTTATTTTTCTGTGTTCTATATATCTATCGAATTATCTGGCTCCCTGTCTAACTGACTGTTTATTATTATCTGCCTTTCAGTCTATTCGTACTGTATCTGTCTATCTGTTTAATATTCTTATCTGTCTTTATGTCTATCTGTCTGCATGAATACTATCCGATTTCTGCCTCAAGGTCGATAGATAAAAATGAATAAAAGTTGACCAGTATGGCCCAGTTTTTCATATACTTTAACAAGGGTGTATTTTGGGGATGGGAGCACGAATTCTTTATTTTGACTATTTCGGGTTACCGGCACTGCGCTAGAGTTCAGTTAGGTTAGTTTGAATTCATTTGGATTCGGTTAGGCATGGTAGGGACGTTTCGGGTTGGTTAAGGGTAACGGTTAAATTTTGTGATGGGTTTGGTTAAACTATGTAAGGTTAGAGTTGAGGTTAGGAGTAGCAGTATGTTAGGCTAGGTAGGGTTATAGGTATATAGGTTCATAACATAGGTAATATGAGGTTTCGTTATTTGAAAATTCGTTTAGTCGAAGAAGCTGTATTGATTGTAATCAGATTTCAAATGTTCGCTGCATTTGTAATATAATTTTTCTATTCTTTATTGTTTAATTTTAGTTTTTATTTTGGTACACTTTTGTCTCCTTCTCGCTCCCCCTCTTATTACACCCTAATTAATTTATTTAATGTATAAATTAATTTGCTGTCTAAAATAAGTAATTTTTATATGTAACATTATGCACGTAGACAAGATTATTTATAAATTTGTGAACATTAGCCGTTGGAGACGTTTTGTGCGTATATTTTTTTAAAATGTTGTTATAAGAAGAATTTGGAAAGAGTTGTGCGGAATTGGAAGAATTCTGTAAAACAGGAATTGTTTATTTGATTTAACCCTCTTTGAGCAATCCGAAATCCTTGCCCCCCCGCAATATATTCACAGGGGCATAACGTAATATTTTCCCCTCAGTACACTTCCTCCGTGCTTTTAAGATTTTTCCTCTTTACTGCGTTTAAATAACCTTATTTCCATCTCGGGAAAAGAAACCGAAAAAAAATTTCCCACGAATCAGCTCTTTCTGAATAAATCTCGTCGTGATTGAAGCGAGAATCTGAATTAGACCGATGTCTAACTTCTCCCATAAATGTTCCGCGGTGATTTTCTCTTTATAACTAATTTTAATTTATTGTGCCTTTTATCTAAGACCTTGTGGAGATGAAAAAGTTAGTGTACGCCACTGCTCTAACCACTTGAGCTATCATGACTTCGATCCACTCGGACACCAACTCCCCATCTCGTGACATCCTGACTCCTCATCTCAACAACCTTTCGAATTTTCATCTCAACCAGGTCCTTAGATAAAAAGTACAATTAATTAAACTAATTTATACCATCAATTATGACTTCTAAACTCGTATATTGGATTACTATTTATAGATATTGTTTTGCATTTTTTTCACACCCATATAATCACTTTCGATAATTGTTACGCCTACAACCTTGCTGCGTTGGGTAAGAATCTCGTAATGATGTTATCGCGATCTGATTTTATGGAGTCCCCCCTGTTGGTAATTCAATTAAATAACCGATGGGCAAATCGCACCCTCTTTTTTATTTCCTTCATTTACATGCGTGTGAATCGATCCCGGTTCCCACAGGACTGCGCTGGCATTTATTCATCACGTCACTAATTGTAATGTTTTAGTCTTTTATTTGTTGGGCTGAGAAATCCCAGGCCGAAGCGGAATGTAATGAATCACTTTTGTACAGGGGTCCTTGACTAATTTTAAATAGAATCTGTCAAGTCGTTTCATTATTATTGTAGTCCATAGAAAAATAATCAGCCTTTGCTAGTTTGTAAGTCCATAGCAACTAGGCACACACGCCGTACTTAACTCATTAGTTTTCTTTTCCCATCTCTCCTTTCTTTCTCTCTCCTGTATTTCATAATCTCTCATCTCTTTCTCTTTATTTTTATTTTTATCTTTTTCTTTCTCTGTCTATCCATGTAACACACACTCAAAACAAGCAAATCAACACAATTTCTATCGATCTATGTACATCGATTTATATATCTGTTACACGCATACCATTCACTGCAGAGTTCATTCTATTCATCGTGTATTACAACCTCCCTCAATCTGTATATTTTCATGTATTTTCTTTTTTCTTCTCTTTCCTATGCATACACAGTTTATCATTTCTTAATCTTTATATTATATCTTCCTTTTGTACATATGGTCTGCATTAACCTTCCCTCTCTCTATCATTCTCTCTCTCTCTCTCTCTCTCTCTCTTTCTCTCTCTCTCTCTCTCTCTCTCTCTCTCTCTCTCTCTCTTTCTCTCTCTCGTATCGGTTTATTACTCCTTCTCAAGTTTCTTTTCATTCTCTCTCCTCTCTTTACCTCTATTTCATTATCTCTACTTCTCTGTCTCCCTCTCTCTCTATTACCTTTCTCTTGTTTATCTGTCTCATGCCTTCACTCTCTTGTTGTTATATTTATCTTCTCTGACTTCCTCAATTTCTCCACTTGTTCCTACTGTCTTCTCCTCCTTTTCTATAATTTTCACATTTTCCCCCTTACCTCGCTCTCGGTCTGTTTTTCTACTTTCGTTCTCTCTCTCCCTCTCCCTCTCCTCCCCCCTCTCACTCTCTCTTTCAGATATAGTTTAAGTTTAAAAATAGCCTACTTTAGTTATCTTCAAAATTTGTTCTTATATATAAATCAAAATAATTGTTTATTTGTAAAATGATACCTCGTATAGCAATTTTTTTAAAGTGTTTGATATCTGGTCTTTCTCAACTAATCTTGTAAATTTTTTGGTAAATAATTCTCCAAGTAAAGAGAAATTAACTTTTTTTATTTGTATTTTTTTATCAAGTTAATCTTATAAACATGGTTTTTATTTATTAATATTGTATGAAAAAGAAAATTATTTTGTTAGGATTGAGTAGAGTAGTCATTGAAATCTACCATTGTATTTCATTTTAGATGTAAGAGCGGTCCTGGAGAAGAAATTTTGATAGACGTATGTGTAAAAAAAACGGAAATCAATCAATCTCTCTTTCTTTCTTATCGTCTCTCACTCTCTGAATCTATTTATTTTCTTTCTCTCCCTGTATATATCAATCTCCATCTATTCTAAGTGGTAGATGTATTGGCCACATTGTTATCCTCGAATCATCTGGATCATGGTATGGTCTGGATGGAAAAGCAAATTCATTTGTTATTGCCACTCTTTCGGAATATTCTAACCATACATAGTTTTACCAGTGCAAAACAATCTTAAATATGTCTACAAATTGATATAATTAAGTTTTTGTAGGATGATTGTAAGTTTGACAAGGTGTTGTTTCTCTTCAGTCGATTTCTAAAGAAGAGATTGTCGCGAGCTTTAAAACCCATCATATAAATCATTTTCATCGTAAACAAAATTACAATTCATATAGGAAAACGTAATAATAATAATAATAATAATAATAATAGGTGGCCCATTACTCTCCGATATAAATTACTATCGGGGTCCTTGGACAGGGCGCCTATCCAGTGTAGGCGTTATGCTCAGTTCGTGGGTGGTTGAATTTGCAAAGGTGTAATTTCATTCTCCAAGGACCGCCGTGACAATCTTCAATCGAATTAATTATTTCAAAACAATGATTTAATAAAGAAATATTTTATATAAAAATGTGTGGTGATTAGTGACCGTTAATCGATAATTATTCAGAAATCGTGAGATGCGGTCTGGTGTGATGTAGGTTTCAGAAAAACATTTTCTTTATCGTGCCAACGTTTCGATCTTTATTGAGATCATCTTCAGGGCCTGGGATTTACAAACATTGTTTACATTTAACAAATACATTTAGGATGTGGAAAAATGAATTTATACAATGCAAAATAAATTTTTTATATTCAATCAAAGTATTTCTATTCACTCAAAGTGATTGTCTTCTGTGTAATTGTGCCATTCTTGCGTGTCGTGTTTAGGGTGCCAGTGAGATTGCTGTTTTATGTTTATATATGTTGGATTTTGAAGGGGAAAAGAGCCGACGAAGGGAAAAAATGTGTTGGTAATGGTTCGGCCAGATTATCCTTTCAGGATTATGCAGAAAGGGATAAATAGGAAACGGAAAGCTAAATTGTTGGACAATTAGACAATGTGAAAAATATTTGATGTGTGGAATGTAATGTAATGATATGTTATATATTACAATTAATTAAGGTTTTTAGTTGAGATAAAAAGTCAATGGCACGAGCGGGATTCGAACCCACGATCTTCGGCAAGGTACGCCGCTGCTCTACCACTTGAGCTATCGTGACCTCGATCCACTCGGACACCAACTTACCATCTCAACCGCACCTTTTTGAATTTTCCCTCCTTTTTGTGAGTATTCAAAGGGCCAAATTTTCACTTCTTTTTTTCTCAACTAAAAACCTTAATTAATTGTTATATTTTAATTGGTCAAGCGGACCACGAAATTAGTGAAATTATGTTAGCTATATTGAATTTGATTAATGATATTGGCGTAGCTGCGACTGAGTTTACATGTATCTGTTCTGTAATTGATGCTGTGTTTA
This sequence comes from Cimex lectularius, assembly GCF_000648675.2. Taxonomy (NCBI): domain Eukaryota; kingdom Metazoa; phylum Arthropoda; class Insecta; order Hemiptera; family Cimicidae; genus Cimex; species Cimex lectularius. The sequence continues at coordinate 556,112 of NW_019392768.1, read as the reverse complement.
TCTCTGTTGATATAAACCATTTCTACGAAATTACGTTTATGTTTGTTTTGTTCTGTATGTAATATTTTTGGATTTTTGAAGTTGGTGTTCAAAATAATGGGTAGCGAGTGCTGTAGGATTTTGCTTGGTTTTTTTGCAATCATAGATATGTTGCTTTACTCTCTTGTCCAGATATTGGGATGTAAGTTGCCGGACAGTTTAAACAGTTGATCTTGTAGATTACGTCAGATTTATTTGTTATTGGTGTGGGATCTTCAATTTTGGAAAAAAGTGTTTGAATTGTTTTATAATTTTTGAAAGCTATTTTGAAGTGATCTCTCGTCCTTCAAAATTGCTTTCAAAACGACAAATAAAGATCGAAACGTTGGTACGATAAAGAAAATTTTTAGTTTTTCTGAAACCTACATCACACCAGACCGCATCTCACGATTTCTGAATAATTATTTATATAAAAAGATGTTTGTCTTAGACAAGTGAATATCAAATGTATGAGTTCCAAGGTCTAACATGGTTTTAATATGAACTGTTTTTCCGGGTTGTTTTTAGATTCTCTAACTTCTGTATTTTTCCTTTGGCTCAAATTTTTCGTTGCTTGCTTTTTAAATCGTCTACCATTAAGTCCCGTAATGGACATCATATGTTCGTGTTGAAACCATTCGCCCACTCGTCGGTTATTTTTTTAACTCGACATCTCCTAATAAGGTCGCTAAGTGAACATGGTCCAGTGATCATTCGGTTCATGTTGCTACATCTTGTCCAAATTTATATTTTTTTTACGTCTTTCTTCATTTGACATTTATTTTTCCCCTTGACTAATTATTGCTTTTTTTTTTGTTTCAGGTGAGTACATTCTGTAAGATGTATTGAAAGTTTAAATTTCCCATGGGTACGTACTGTTTCGCAATTTATTTGAAAAGGTTAGGCCGTAACCGAACATTAAATGAATATATAGGTATAAGCTGCGATTCATTTTCAAAAACTCCAGGATTATGATAGAATCTATGATTAATGATGTAATTATGAAAAGATTCTCGCCATTGTTCCTGGGGAAAAATTAAACTGATTTATTTAACGACCAATATTGATGCTCAAAAATTATTCGTTATTGTTCTGAATTAGGATGTTTGTACCGAGGAATCGTAGTATAAATGTATTATATAAAAGGCCAATTGTTCCAAAAGCCACAAGGAAAAAAAAACGAAACCGCGCTTCAACGTTTCCATATAAGTAAGTTCATTATTTTCCGTATTACTACAGAATAGATTTTGAACAGATATTTTTAAGTTAGTCGGATCACCGAGATCATCCTAGGATACCGGTTTTCCATGCCCCTCGCTCCTAGTTTGTTTCTATATTTTCGTTTTCTGTCTTCCTCACTCTCTCTCTCTCTCACTCTCTCTCTCTCTCTCTCTCTCTCTTTCTCTCTCTTTCTATCTCTCTCTCTCACACTCCCTCTCCCTCACCCTCTCACTCCCTATCCCTCTCTCTCTCTCTCTCTCTCTCTCTCTCTCTCTCTCTCTCTGCCTCTCACATATCGGTTTATTAGTCTATCTCAAGTTTTTTTTTCTTTCCTCTCTTTACCTCTATTTCATTATCTCTCCTTTTCTCTCATTCTCTCTCCTTGTCCCTCTCGCTCTCCCACTCCCTTTCGCTCTCCCTATCCCTTTCTCCCCTCTCTCTCTCTCTCTCTCTCCCTCTCTTCCTCTCACGTATCGGTTTATTAGTCTTAATCAATTTTTTTTTCTTTCCTCTCTTTATCTCTATTTGATTATCTTCTTCTCTCTTTATCTCCCTTTCGCACTTTTTTTGTCCCTCTCTCTCTCAAAAGTTTAAAAGTTGTACATTAAATAAAGTAAATAAAAAATTAAAAGTACAAATTGTCTGTTCATATGACTTTAAACATATATAGTTATTATGTAGTTATTATTATAGTTATAATATAGTTTTTTAGATATTATATATTTAGAATAAATATATAATAGATAAATTTAGATATTATTTATTTATATAATAGATTCTATAGTTATTATTATAGAAAGAAATAAAATAAAGAAGAAAAAATAAAGAATATGTTTTTCTGAAACCTACATCACACCAGACCGCATCTCACAATTTCTGAATAATCATCGATTAACGGTCACTAATCACCACACATTATTATAGTTATTATAGTTTAAAAACAACTAACTTTAATTATCTTCAAAATTTGTTCTTGTACGTTATGCAAAATAATTGTTTACTTTTAAAATGAGACCTCCTATAGCATTTTTTTTTGTTACAAGTTTATATGCAAAGCGAGAATAAACGGACCCATAGGTCTTCAATCGATTTTAAATAAAATTGAACACACGTTGTGGAATTTCAGGAATACAGTTGTCGTCCTAAAACGACCATACCTACCTTACTTATTTTTTGTGACTCCCAGTCATCTTGATTAGAAGCGTTTTAACGGGTTTTACGACGGATCTGGGTTTCATCCTCGTACAAGAAATCACACTTTCCCTCTGCAATAACTGTCTGAGACATACACGGGATTCGAGGATGTTATACGTACTCCATTTGAGCCCCTGAGGGAGTAAAGGCCGGAATACAAATACATAATGGCGTAGGATGAGAAATGCCGGTCCACCCTGTTCCTGACACCCCGAACATTCAACACTTTTTTCCGACCCTGGAACTTTTCCGCCCTCAGCCTGGCAATTAATCTCCAAACTGTTAAGATATTGTCCTGTTTAAATAACTTTGAAAGATTCTTTTTTGTGATATTGGGTGTTTAATCGTTTACGGTTTTTTTCCTTCTAAATAAAGGTCATGCGGGATAAATTTAAATTGATGATTTTAACGTGGACATTTTGCAGTCATTTATGACCCCTCCGCCAGAAAAGGTCCCATTGACAACTTTATCTGCGGTTGGATTATATGGATTATAACCAACCCCTGCGATTTCATATACTGACCATGATGAAATACGTTGAATCATCGTGTCCCATGATGAATCCAGGTCAGGAGACATGACTTGAATGTAAATAACCCGACCCCATTAATACAGGTCTCTTTGAACACTGCGATTAAATTTCTCGTACTTGTGTCAGGGTAAATTTATTCCCAGACACATCAGCCATAGCCTGTTTTATAATGCGAGGCTTTTGGTGGAAAACGAAAAGAGAAGAAAGTTTTTTAAAGTTCTTGGATGTATTCACTGCATAACATGACACTTTCCTCTTCCTCTAAATGATGGTACTACTCAGATTAGTTTACAATCAATTGTAAACAACAAATTTGTGAGTAGAACTATCATTAAAAAAAAAAAAAAATCTTTTACATTCATCCCATGTTTATTATTTCTATCGACGCTTTTCTTTCTAATTTTACATCGTACAGGGAATATTAATATATAAATCGGGGACCGCGGTAGCCGAGTGGTTAGCATGAGAGACTCTCACGCCGCGGTCGTGGGTTCGATTCCCACCGTCGCCTCTGGCCCTTTTTTACCGATAACCCCCAATTTGAACACACAAGAATTCGTACTATGGCTAATATGCAAGATCATAAGGCCAATAAAAAAAAAATAATAATAATAAATAAATATATATATAATAAAGTTAACCATTAAGCAAGAAAAGTCTGGTGTCTTAAAGGTATATCTAGAGTATTTTTATTGTCAGTTCAATGATATCGATCAAGTCGTAAATTGAAAAGACTCATGTCTCAGGGTTGGGCAGATGACTCAAACGACAAAGGTGTGGTACCTGTATAAAAAGAAACTTCATCCGGGTATTGTAAAATTTGATGTTTCGACAGAAGATTAAATAAAATAGAGGATAGCACTCGGGGTGCGGATAAGCCACTCGAGTAAAAACCCGCTGGGGTTGCAAAACCGGAAAAGTGTTGAAAAAAAATCGTCTTTTCCCGGTCGGTCTTAAAATATAATTTTCCATAATTTCCAACTCAGATTGTATATGGAATGTTTTGTTGTTCTTCGCTTTTTATTATGGTCGGTTCATTGTTCAACATTTACGCCTGAAGTGTTTGTTATTGCACTGATTGTTCATTGTCGGGTATGTGTTTTGAAATTCATCAAAAATTAAAGTATTAATATTAAAATAGCTTTCATCGGTTTAGTGAAAATTAGTTTTTTCATCCGGACTGATGAAGGTTTTATCCATTAGACCGTGAGAAGACCCGGTTTTATTTTTAATCCTTAATTTATTTTTATCATTGCCGTGCTATGTATTACAAATTATCATTTATGGTTTTTTTACCTTTAACAATGATCATCACATTTTTTTATTTGCTCTTGCATAAAAAGTAAGTTTAGATTTAAACCAAATATAATCCTACCTTTCCTCCCTACCAATTAAAATCGATGTCTAAAACGTGAATTCATCATTGATCCGTTAATCCCTTACGGTTACCTTTACTTACTATGAAGATTGGATTATCGTATTATCTTTTCAACACTTTCAATCGAGGCGTTCAAGCAAAATGGGCTAATCGTGTCCTATGCTAAGTTCCTTGATGGAAGTGTGCTATTTGTGACGAGGTCATAGCACAGGTGATTTATATCTTTTCGGGGTATGTTAACAAGTGAGCAGTTGGGTAAATTCTGTTCAGTTTAGATTTTACTTACCATATTTATGTCCACAAAACGTAAGACACATGTGTGTTGACAAAAAAAATATATAAAAAACTAATCAAAGCGGGTTAAAATAAAATTTAATCATGATTAATTTATATTTCCAAAAATTTGGACATTGCTAGGAAGAGTTGGTAGGTTGAAGGAGCGAGGTCAGAACTAAGGGATAGGCTGTAGAGTGTAGATGCTCATTTCATCCATTATAGATTTAGTATGTTGCTTCTATGTAAGCGTTAAGCGGGACGTTTTTATTTATTTCTTTTCATCAGACCTGGGTATCGACTCTCCAAACCTGGCACATAGGTTGTAGAAAACTATTGTTTCCATGAGTCCAGTACATGGTCTTTGACGGATTAGCAAGATCCATGGTGATTTTCGGCCGAGAGGGTACCTGCTCAGTTCATTAGCCATACAATAGTAAAGATTTTTCAATTTTGTTTTAAAAGGTTTGAATTGGTTTTCCATTATGGGAGTTTGCTTTGGCAAGGAAATGGTTGTAGTCTGAAGAAGCCGGGTCAGGACTGCTAAGGGGGGTTCCCATCTTTACTCATGGGTGTTGAGACCCATGAGGATCTTTAACTCTGGACTTATTCCTAAGGGGACTTCTCAGACGCCTAGTGTTCTCGAAAGAACAGCAGGAAGATTTTACATGCACGGACTTGTCACATCCCGAGTGGTGCAATACTAACCAAGTTCAGAAGTGCCCTAAAAAGGGGCCCTATCTCCAGCTCCGGTTGGTCGGTACTCTCCAGCTAAGGTACAATTTGTTTACAAACCATGACCACCACGACTCCAACCTCAATTAGTGGAGCCGCTTGGATACTCCACTCTCGTGGTTCAGTATTATTTTGAAGGTGGGGCTGATCGCTCACCCGGTACGAACTCCCTACTGATGCACCCGTTGCCTGAGGGGTGCAGTTTCAGTAACCGAGGAGCCAAAGCAGAGGGGGAGAGGGAATGAAAAGGAAGGAGGTAGGAAGGATAAGGTAGGTAATAGGGATATTGCCTCCATCATTTGTTACCCCCAGGCACCAGGGTTGATGGTCGGACTTTGCCTGGGCCCACAGGGAAGATGTCCCTGAGGGTAAAGGTGTGTGGTATAAACTCTATTTTAGCCTATTCGTAAGTTTTTCTTACGAAAAATAATTTTTTAGATGAACCTTCAAAATTAGAATTTTTGCCGTTCCATACCTTTATTAACTGGACGAAATAAAGATATCTCCAGTTTCTCTTAAGAGTCTGTAGTTAAACCAATATGGTGTGGAATGCCCATACGATTCTATGCCATCCATTTCTAAATGATTTAGCTGAAATATCTTTGTGCTCATCAAAACTGACCAACGTATTTCCAAAATATGCACACGTGCCAGGGAAAACTGTTGTTCAATTTTTGTTTGTTGCCAAGTGATGTTTGGCCATTATTGTCAGGCAGTTTTCTTTCTTGTGCTTTTCCAACAACTTGGGAAGATGCCATTGGTTGGAAGACGTAGTCTGAAGGAACAGATTCAGGTTTGTCAGGTGGGTGGGTGTAAACTCTACGCAGTTCATTTTGGAAGGATCATTGTTCGTACATAGCCAAGTAACATTTTGCCTTTATTGTCAGGCATTTTTCTCTATAGTGCCACTCCAGAACATTGATGAGGGGTAGTATTGAATGGAAGAGGTCATAGGCTGAAGGAGCAGGGTCAGGACTGTAAGGTTTTGTGTGTAAGCCCTTTGCCGTACATTTCGGAATGAAATTTGCTTGTAATGTATTTGCTTTAACGTAGTTAAGTAACATTTTGCCTGTATTGTTAGGCATATTTATTTTTTTGTGCTTCTCCAAGACCTTGAGGAAGAAAAAGTTTTTAATCTGATCGAACAAGGTCAGAACTGTAAGGTGTGTTCCGTCTATTTTGGAATGCTCTTGACTTGTGTTTTGCCAAGTGACGTTTTGCTAGTATCGTCGGGCATTTTTTCTTCATGTGTCACTCTAAAATGTGGTGTCATAGTTTGTAAACGGTAGCAGTCTGAAGGAACGTGGTTACGTTTGTAAGATTAGTAACTGAACGCTGTCCCGTCTATTTTGAATGGTATTTGCCATTGGTTGGAAGAGGTCACAGTCCGAAGGAGCAGAATTAGGGAAGTGACATTTTGTTAGTACCGTCTGTCATTTTTTTCTTGTGCTTCTCATAATCGTGAAGATTTGTTTGGTTGGTTAGAAGAGGTCGTGGTCTGAAGGAGCAGGGTAAATTTTTTTAAAACAGAATAATGACTATTATAAAACTAGTGAAGGATCAAGCTGTATTTTACTAGCTTGCCTATGGCACAAGTGCCGTCGAAATGTCAACGTAAATTTCACGACCTCGGCCGAGTTCCGCCCATTCCATGGATTCTATCACCCCGTCAAACTTGACCGATACATCACTTTGCACGTATCGACTGTTTCATCCGCGTTCCTTCCCCGTTGGCTGATTGATTCTGTTCACGCCTTCCTTTTTTTCATTTCATTTCCGTAACTTGTTATTCTACGGGAATACCCTTATTTAAACAGCGTTCGGCGAACGGGACGGAAGATGCCAGCTAGTCTGTGGCGTCGGCCCAGGTCTGCGTTCCGTGTCGTTTGTTCCGCTTTTCTCATCCGCCTTCCACGGGCGAGTGACGTTTATAAACAATTTGAGAGTACGAAGGATTTAACCTACATTTTATACCGATGCGAGACGTAATTACCTCAAACCGTCCTATAAATTAAACTTCTAACTGAAATAGATTAGGGTTGGCGTGTGCAGAAGGTCATGAATACTGCATTCCCTAGAAAGTTCAGCTTGTTACGAACCCCGTCGAACGGGTGCAATATGTTAAGATCGAAACGACCTTAAAAAATACATTATCTTTAGTTATCCTTTAGTTATGTTAGTTAATTATCAAATATCAACATTCATTCGGCATCCTGCATTAGTTTATACAGAGGCATCGCGGCAAAAGGCTCTCTGTCTCTGTGTCTCTCTCTCTCTCCTTTTCTTTCTGTCAATCTTTCACTCTCTTCATCTTTTACATTCTTTGTCATTTCTTTCTCTTTCTCTCTCTTACACATCATCCATTTCTCCACATCTAACACACTTACTTATCTTTTTCCTTAACTTTCACATTTTATTTGCTTTACTTTAGTTTTTGTTTGTTTTCAATCTCTCTCTTTCTCTCTCTCTCTCTCTCTCTCTCTCTATCTATCTATCTATCTATCTATCTATCTATCTATCTATCTATCTATCTATCTATCTAACTATCTCTATGTCTCTCTATCTCTCGCTCTCTCTCCCTTCTTCCCTCCCTTTCCCGTCTCTCTCATTTTATCCCTCATTTTTCTGTGCCTATTTCTCTCTCTTTTTCTCTACATGGTTCTATCTTTTATATGTACATGCCTCTGACTTTATTTCTATCTGTCTTTCACATTATCCCTATCTATATTTTTTCGCTTTCTCTCGCTCTCTCTCTCTTTTTCTCCTCTCCCTATCTCTTTATCTCTTTCTTTTCCTCTCTTTCTCGCTCCTTCTCTACCTCTCTTTCTATCAATCCCTCACTCTTTTCATCATTTACATTCTTTGTCATCTTATTCTCTTTCTCGACCCCCCTCCTCTCTCTCTCACGCATCATTAATTTCTCCACATCTTAACACTTATTTCTTTTCCCTTTTTCGTTTTAGTACCTTTTTCCTTCACTTTCACATTTTATTTGCTTTATTTTTTGTTTGTTTTCATACGCACTCATATTCTGTCGCCCATCTCACTCTCGGTTTATCGTATTTTCTCTTACTCTCATTCTCGCTCTCTACCATCTCTCACACTTTCCTCTTCCCTCTCTTTAGCTTTCTCTCTCTATCTCTCTCCCTCCATCCCTTCCTCTTCCCTCCTCACTCTCTCGTTGTGTGTTAATAGTCTAATTCTTGATCTTATATTCAGTTGGCTTCAAATACCATTTTATTATCGTGATTTGTTGAACCTAATGTACGTAATTCGTGAAAATTTTATTTAAGAAACAATGGGAAGTTTTTTAAGGTGTAGGCACAAACCTCACGCACACCGAGGAACGGGAAATGGGGGAGATCCTGACCGAATTCTCGGCCCAAGTGGTCTCGAGATTTTATATCCGGTGCGGCCACCGTATATTGGATAAGTTTTTTTTTTCTTTTCTTTTCTTTTACTTTCTTTTTTCTGATTAGGAAGGAAGATGAATTTTTATTGTATTTACAAAATTATTCAATATATATATCGTTTACAAAAAAAGAGAGCATATAATAACCAATAGTAAACTGAAGTGAAGTTGATATATCAGGATTATTCTATAGCCGGCTGGATATGAATTGCTTGCTTCTTCTTACTTATGCAAATCCACCCCCCCCCTATTACAATTTTAGTTCATGTACAAGTTGTTTTCCCTTCTCCCGTTTAATATTTTATTTGCATTTAAATTTAAAAAAATAGTCCGACCAGTTTTCAGTTACGCCGGCAAATGTTCGCATGTACGGTAGACAATAAGGGTAATTAATGGCCGTTTCCCTTCCCCAGAACCATACAGACGAGGGTTTTGTGCTTCCTCTTCCCAGTTGCTATTCTCCTCGCCACACCCACCTTGGCCCTATTTCAACCTGTCCGACGAGTTTTTTTTCACTTTATGGCTGTCCTAGTGGCAAAAGGGGTTGTGGGTGATTGTTCAACTGGAGAACCTGCCATTGGAACGTCGATCAAGTTTGATAATGTTTTATTAAAAGTTTAGGCTTTATTTAGTCGTGTCGAGAGTGCCCTGAACTTGCACTCTCGATACATTCACACAAGAATGGCACAATTACACAGAAGACAAACACTTTGAGCCCTGAAGATGATCTCAATAAAGATCGAAACGTTGGCACCATAAAGAAAATGTTTTTCTGAAACCTACATCACACCAGACGCATCTCATGATTTCCAAATAAATATCGATTAGCGGTCACTAATCACCACACATGTTATGGGCTTTGTTATGAGAAAAGTCTAAATTTCTTCTGGATCATTTTTTCCGAGTTCCACCATCTTTAATAGTTGCTGTGTGTAGAATAAAATGTCGAGTTGTGACGTTAATAACATATACAAGTTGTCTTTTTTGTTCAATGTGTTGTGCCTGTGTATTGCTTAGTTTTTGCCCATGATTGTGTTTTCTGTAAGCCATGAGACTGTATTAAGAGCAGGAGAGTTTTGAGGTTCGACTTTTTTTCATCGTCCCTAATTACATTCGTTTTGAATCAATGAATGTATAAGGTAGTGAAGTTATAATTTTTTTCATTTCTAATCATCCTGGTCAATTCTACCTCGTTTTGCCGTTCAGACACACAGGGATACTGCTGGCAAGAAACCATACAGGGAAAGTACTGATGAAATGTGAAAAGTCGACAGCACCTGAAAGTTCGGTGACGATCAGTGTAAAAATATCAATTTTTTTTTATTTCTTTTTAATATCTGCGGAATGTAAACTTGTTAAAAGTTAATGTTTGGTCGTTTCTGATCATCCCGGTCAGACAGACTTCTCTTTATTAGTGAACATTCTACGCTATTTTTCAGTCGTGTGTTTGTCCTGTTGTAGTTACTATCCTGGTCCATTCTTGCTTGTTTTTCGTATCCCAGATGCGTTTTGACACAACTGTCAAGGAACCGTACCGACCAGCCACCGAAGAGGGCTAAAACCGAGATACAAAGCCAGCTAGAATATGCAGATCTATAGGATCTGATAGGTGCAAAGTTAAGATACCAAATGTATATTTACATGTGTGATTTTTCCTTGAGGTCTGCATGTCGATTATCTGTAGATTGTTCATTTCCGATCATTCCCGTCCGCCTTTCCTCGCTGTTTTTGGCTTTGCGACTTGTCCGTATTGTTGTTGTTTACCACCCTGCTCCTTTCACGCCGGCATTTCCTTATCAGATGCGTTAAAAACGGATATGAATGATTAGAAACTGTACAGACCCCATTGGACATTACTAAAAACCAACAAACAAAGCAAAGCCTGGAGGATCAATGTAAAGATGTAAAGTATGTTTTTGTTAAATTTCTTCTTGATGTCTGTGGTTTGTTAGTTTTCGATCGTCCTGTTCCGCCTGTTTTGGTTTTTCATCTTTTCTTTGTCATTCTTCCGTCGTTGTGTTGGTCAATATTTCCGGCCATTTTCACTGGTTTGGCCTATCAGCCGCGTTGTAACGGGTCACTTCTTACAAAAACCGAACGGGCAAGCTATGAACTGTAGACAAAATCAGTAAGAATATGCAGACCTGGAAGATCGAACATAATCAATGTAAAGAGATAAATGCTTTTGTGTGTTTTCATGTGGAGGTTTGTCGATTAATCTGTAATCTGGTCTCTTCCGTTCAACCCGGTCCGTTTGCCCTTGATTTTTTTTCTCCTCAGTCTTCGGTTTCTAGTCTTAAGCAGTGTGCACCTCCACCAATTCTTGGGTTTTTTTCGGCCTGGAGGTGACAAAACGCAAGAAACCGCACAGACCAACCTCGCAGATGACTAAAACCCGGCAAACAAAACCAGTTCCCATTATTTTGTTCGGTATTAAAGCTAATTGCTCTTTCAGACTTTCTTCGCCACTGTTCAATGGTGTGTTTGTCTGTCAACACGAATTCGACCAATATTATTGTATTTGAGAAGTTGAAATTCGTAGAAAAATTCGAAACACAAGAGAAAACTCTCAGACCATATGTTATTGTGCTGCTACTTTGTGTCCTCTTGGACGATTTGAACCAGAATTATTTTTGTTACCGTTGGTTTTCTGTGCGTGTCAAATAGATGCTAATTGTCAGTTTTTGTAATAATTAGATCGAGAAAGTTTAGGCTGTTATGGTTAGGTTATTATGTTGTCAATGCTGTTGTTCGTGCCTATAGAGAAAATGTTATCAAACGATCTGTTTATGCGCGTGTTTTGTTATTATTTATAAATTCCATTTTTGGAATAATTACCTATGTGTATAATCTTATGGAAGATCTCGGTTATTTTATAACTTTACGTGTGTGCCTTGTGTCTCTTCCCTGCATGTAATTTGTTCCGCTTTCCCCTTCTTTGCTCATTTAAGGAGTTCCGTCTTTTTTCAAACCGTGTCGAATTGCACATTTCTCCACCGTAATCAGGTGCCGCGGTGCCATAATTTATTCGTTTAATTGCCGACTGTAACACTCCCGTGTCTCCTTTCCCTTTCGTAAAGATTATGTTTTGTTTTGGGTTTCACAGTCGGAACATCGGCTATGTAAAGAATTCCATGGAACCGTTGTCAACAGTTGTGCCTCTCGAGATCAAGTGGCCCTCGATCGGACCACAAACATGTTAACACTCCAGAGCACGCCGCAATCGTTTCGGCTTAAATTTATGATCAAGCGAACATTTTTATGGAATCCCAAACATGATTACATTCGCCTTCTACGACAATAAATCAAAATTTCCATCACACACCTTAACTTTGTGTTTTTGATAATAGGCTTTTTTTTTTTTCTTCTTCTTCTTTTTAATAATAATAATTTCTCATAACCTTTGACGAATATTGCCTTTTGCCTGTGAACGATGGTTCATTTGACTTTTTTTAGCTGATCTTTAAATTAACATTATTTGAATATAGTGTAATATTTATTTTTCCCTATTGAAAGGTGAATAAATCATACACTCTCATAAAATGCTGGATGATGACATTAGTTGATATGCTGGATGTTGGTCTGCGAGTCGGTGAACTCGCGTTAAATCGGCATTCGGTTATTTATTATGCAGAAACCACCAACACAAAATAGTAGCACTACGACACACGATCTACGAACTAATACAATCCCACCCAACAGGGAAAATTACGACAAACAACTGCAAATAAGAACGAAAATAGCAATAAAAAACTGATAAATCACCTTCTAGAAACTGTTAACAAAATACAACATAAAAACCAAATACGAGTGAGTAAGTGAATGAATGCATGTGAGTGAGTGAATAAACGAGAGAGAGAGAGAGTGAATAAGAGAGAGAATGTGTTAGTAACTGAGTGAGTGAGTGAATAAGAGAGAGAGAGAGAGAGAGAGAGAGAGAGAGAGAGAGAGTGTTAGTAAGTGTGAGAGTGAGTGAGAGTGATTGAGTGAGTGAATGCGTATGAATGAGTGAGAGTGAATAAGAGAGAGAGAGAGTGAGTGTGAGTGAATAAGAGAGAGTGAGTGAATGAGTGTGAGTGAATAAGAGAGAGTGAGTGAATTAGTGTGAGAGAATAAGAGAGAGTGAGTGAATGAGTATGAGTGAATAAGAGAGAGTGAGTGAGTGGGTGAATAAGAGAGAGTGAGTGAGTGAGTGTGAGTGAATAAGAGAGAGTGAGGGAGTGAATGAGAGAGAGAGAGGGTGTGGGAGCGGGAGAGAGAGAGAGTGGGTGTGGCAGCGTGAGAGAGAGAGGGTGAGGGAGCGGGAGAGAGAGAGTGGATGTGGGAGCGGGAGAGAGAGAGTGGATGTGGGAGCGGGAGAGAGAGAGTCGAGTGGGTGTGGGAGCGGGAAAGAGTGAGGGTGTGGGAGCGAGAGAGAGAGAGAGAGAGAGAGAGAGAGAGAGCGAGGGAGAGAGAGAGAGAGAGAGAGAGGGTGTGGAAGAGAGAGAGAGAGAGTGAGAGAGAGAGAGAGAGTGAGTGTGTGTGTTAGTAAGTGAGTCAATGCGTGTGAATGAGTGTGAGTGAGTGAGTGAATAAGAGATAGAGAGAGGGAGAGAGAGAGAGAGAGAGAGAGAGAGAGCGAACGAACGAGAGCGAGCATTGATCGAGTCAGGAACTTATTGTACAGAAAACAGCAACACAAAATTGCAACAGTTCATCACTATTTCAAAACACTATACCTATCAAAAGAAAAAGTCAATACTTAATCCACCAAAAGCTCCGATAAATAAGGCTTACCCGACACACGCAGTCCACCCTCCACGAACCTACAAAAAAACTTGATTTCATAAAAATCAAACAGACCGAAAGTGGAGAAATGCCGTAACGTCAGATTATGTCAGAAAGGATAGGTAGATATAGTGATCAGCAATGATCAAATAAAAAATTATCAAACTTCACTAAATATGTATAAAAATTAGCATTATTCGGACGTGGAGAAATGTTCATTTCCACCATGTAGAAAGGTGGCACATGATAATATCGAGCTGTAATTTAAAGCGCTGGAGGGTACTTTAAAATAACCGGGCAGTTTACGTCGTCACGTTCAGACGATAAAATAAAAAGTGATTAATTATCAAAAACAAATTCATGGGTGCAATTCATACTCAGCTGTTTTATCATTATAACAATAAAAAAAATTCTTGTTTGATTCAAACTATATGTATTTTATCATTGTATTAATTGCAACATACTCAATTCAATAATTTGTTAGTAAATATATACAACACCCATGGTGATGGGAAATGTTTTGGAATTCACCCAGCCCTGAAGATGATCCGAATGAAGGTTGAAACTGCGGCAAAAAAATGAAAAAGGTGTTTTTCTAAACTACCTCATTCTTGACCGCTCTACACATATCCAACAAATTCTAAAATAATAGGCCCCCAAAAAAATTAATTTAAAAAACACTCATTTTAATGTAAACCAAATTAAACGAGATCAGAAATTCATGTTGTTGGGTTTGAAAGAAAATGCGCCAGAACATCGGAAAATCTTTTAAATTATTATTTAGTTTAATAGTCACTTTGGTCATCCCTACATCCTCCAACTAATGGTGACAAATCGAATTACATGCGGTCGAGTATGATCACGCCTTAACACGCATAAATGGAGCGAATCGGACCAGATTCCAGGACTTTTTTAACCTTAGTGTAGGCGAAGATCCATTTGGTATCATAATCTGTTTCGTTCGGGATGGACGTTGATTCCATCCCATACCGTAACCTGTCTTTGAAAAGCCTGTCACTCATGAATGGCACATAAAGCAAAGCGTTCTGCACGTCTTCTGCACACACGGTTCCGATCATCGGATTGCCTCAAACAAACCAAATTTATCGTGAAGAGCCTCCCATTGCTCAAGTGTCCGAGGGAAATGCTGATTTCCCAATAGTCGCCTTGCTACTTGATGCCTCTCCAGTAGTATACATTTGATATGCGACGTCTAGAGACTAGGCGATTTTCCCGAAGTCTGAGCTCACCATTATATCACGGACCGTTTGGAATTGACTGCACTGAAGCCGTTATATAAAGGTTTCGTAATGCGGTAATAGCAATAAAAGGATCATCTCTAGGCGACGTACATCACGGTCGACCACCATCTTCTTTTTGATCGAGACTTCCAATCGCTCTAACCGCTGGAGACCATCGTGGATGGTAGAGCGCGACACACTTAAGACTTGGGTATATACGGACGCTTCGTCAGTCATTTACGAAAGCATCTGCCCGAGTCAGATCCCATGAACTTGATTAAAACTATGGTTTTCAAAAAGTTGGAAAAAAACAATAAATTTAAGAACAAATTAATAATTAATTTACTGTTTCATCAAATTTGATTACCTCGCTCGACACATCGGCTCTAAATAGGATGAAATTACAATGATTTTCTTTATTTTTAACATTCAATTAATTAAGGTATTTAGTTGAGATAAAAAAGTCAGTGTCACGAGCGGGATTCGAACCCACGACCTTCAGCTTGATACGCCGCTACTCTACCACCTGAGCTATCGTGACAAGGTGGTAGAGTAGCGGCGTATCAATCCGAAGGTCGTGGGTTCGAATCCCGCTCGTGACACTTATTTTTTTATCTCAACTAAAACCTTAATTAATTGAATGATATTAATTGGTCAAGAGGACTACGAAAAATAGTGAATTTATTTTTAACCTAAAAGGTATAAAAGGATTAGTAACACTATAAAGTTAAATAACACGTTATTAATATTGGGTTTATGATCTAAGTCTGATAATCTTTATACCTAGTTAATATGGAAAATAAACAAATTAATACAAGTGCCCAATATTTTTTAAAATTTGTTTTTAAAAGTATATAGATTAAACTGTGAGTTTCTCGTAAATCGAAATTTCTCAATCCACATTCGTAATGTTTATCGAAGTTGTGACTTTTCCCTCTTGATGGTAATATATCATCAGCATGATAAAATCAGCTAATTTGACGCAATATTTGGCGTCCGGTTAACGGTTTTATTTCATTATATAAACAATTACCGATTTCATTTATCGTAGCCAATATTCGAACTAATAATCGAGGTCTCCTGGTAAAATAATAAATTAATGTAACTTTTTAAAAAATTCACGTTTTTTATACACGAATTTTTTTATACACGATTAACTGAACGGTTCATTCCCATGATTCGCACATTCATAATTTTAATTGTTGTGTGTTTTCTAATAACCTCTTTTTTTCTCTTACCTGTAAATGTAGTGTTATTATGTTATGTAATTTGTTTTACATTATTGCAAACGATTTTTTAAACTTAATATGATAACTTATATAAACTATGGCCTTTGATTATATTTATATGTTTTTTATAATCTGCACCTTCTAGTTTGGATTGGACCAATTTTATTTAGTATATTTTAAATTTAAAGTTTTTGTTTATTCTTTTAGACTCCATGGCATTTTATCTTCCCTGCTATAATTGCATGATAGTGTCGTTTGTACAATCCTTATCAGTATGGTGTTCAGACGAAATGTACATTGCTTCCTACGGAATTTCAAATGAAAAAATACTCACCACGCCATAATTGTTACGATAATAGTGTTTTTATAGCTCGGAATCGGTTTTTGGGACGTTAAAAGGGTTTGATTCAGCGATAAAACGGCCACGTTATTCAGGTGGTTCGAGCATAGAGTCGGTGGGTTTTTCAGGCTCAGGTTAATCTCACGGGTCGCACCCCCAGAAAACGAGAAAAAAGAAGAGAAGAGGATCCGTCCCACTTTTACTTCGATTAAGCCCTCAGGACGTATATTTATTTAAGCGCAGCGCTGCGGTCTCTGAACAAATGAAGGCGGTTGGTTTTAATTACAAGAAGTTCAACTCCAATTTGTTTCTCTCTCTCTGTCTCTCTTCTGGACCGTACTTTTAACAACTTTCTTCTGACCGAAGGGATTTTTTTTTTAAAGTGTGGCTGATTTTCTCCCACGGAAGTTGTGAACTATCTACGAATTAGCGTGTTATAATCTGGTAGAATCGTGGAATTTAACCAAGGTCCAGATTAAACTAAGAGTGGCGGTTGAGGGTGAGGTAAAGACTACAGTGTGTGTGAAAATTAGTTAGTCAGAGAAAAACTGAAGAGAGGAGGGTGAAATGGATAAATAGCTAGGAGAGAAATAGAGAATGTTAGTCAGAGCGTATGACTGAAAGAGAAAGATTGATACACCGATAGGCATCGTCATTCTCGAAATGAATGGGGGAAAGTGAGAAATGAGTGAGTGTTAAAGTTAGATTGAAAGAAAGAGAAAGAAATAGTGAGTGAGAGAGAAAGCTAGAGTGAATGAGTGAGAGAAACAAAGGAATAGGGAGTGAGAAAGAGACCTAGAATGAGAGAGTGAGTGAAAGAATTACTGAGTGAAAGATCGATAGAGGTAGAAAAAAAGAGAAAGAGAGAGTGAGTAAATGAATTAGTGGGAGATAAAAAAATAGTAAGTGAGAAAAAGAGCCGGAGTGAGTGAATATATGAGAGAGAGCGAAAGAGAGAGAGAGAGAGAGAGAGAGAGAGAGAGAGAGAGAGGGTGAGTCAGTGAGAGAGTGAGAGAGAGAGGGTGAGTGAGTGAGAGAGAAAGAGAGAGAGGGTGAGTGAAAGAGAGAGAGAGAGAGAGAGAGAGAGAGAGCGACATGATAAATTAGATAAATAGAGAGTGAGATGGGAGAGAGAGAGAGAGAGAGTAGGTGAGTGAAAGAGAAAGAAACAGAAAGTGAGAAAGAGAGCAGTATTAAGTGAGTGAATGAATAAATGAGAGGGAGTGAGAGAGAGAGGGAGAGGGGGGTGAGTGTGAAAGAAATAGTAAGTGAGAAAGAGAGCCGAAGTGAGTGAATAAATGTGAGAGAATGTGAGTGAGAAAGAGAAAGAGGAAATGAGAGACATATAACAGATCGAGAGAGTGACAGAGAGGACTAATAAATATTGAACAAAATACGTTTACAAACTCTGTTTTTTGAAATTATATCACTCTCAACGTTACACGATTGTATTTGGCGTTTGAATTGATCCACTGTTTTGGATATTCCATCATAACTAGTAGAAAATCTTAGTGAAATAATCCATTTTGAAATACAAAAAAATTTACGTTATGTTTGATGGATTGGACGAAAGATTTGGTCAAGTAGAGAAAAGCTTAAATTTATTTATCGTTTGTGATGGAAGGGAACTGAAATGTATTTAGCTGGTCAAACACTCCAAGGGCCTAAATATTCCCGTTATCAGTTGAGTTAATGTAATATATTTTTTTACCCCTTGACATACCACTCGTGTCCCGTTGTTCTGTTACCGTCTAATGAATAATTTCTGGACCCGTGAAAGAGATATAACCGCCGTAATCAGCAGTGAAAGTGTTAATATTGCGTAAATTGGATATTGAGATGAGCTTTTTTTTTTTTTTTGAGCCTTCAACAGCGAAGGGGTGATCAATGTTATCATTGTCAGTATCGGAGCTCCACAGAGTTAAAATGAAATGCAAATACCTATAATTTGAATATTTGGAATATGGAAACTCGTATGACAAAAGCGAAATAAAACGGATCAAAGAAATATTTTATTTCAGTGTAAAAAAATTACCTTAATGCATTTAAACTAATAATACAAACTTTATAATTAGAAATTCCACTTATATTTAGTACTGATGTCTGTGCTTAATTCTGTTTCATTGGCCCATAAAATGCCGCAAAGTGCGAATTCCCAAGTTAACGTAGTCCGCAGGTTATACGGCTAGGCGGTTAAGCGTAAATGTTACCGATACGACAATAAATGGCCTTTCCTCTTTTCCCCTTAATGAAACAACAGAATTTATGTCTGTTAAGTTAACGGCTACCTTAAATTGAATCTCGCCCTCTTGAAACCAGTCCAATGTGTTGATTGTTCATTACTAAGGTTATGGATATTTATAAGCCCTTCATCAACCTTGTTGCAACATATTAGGCATACGGTATTGCTGATGGGAGAAGAAAATCTTACAGACAGTGCAAGATGGTTTGAAAAACGAAATAAATCGCTGCAAGGCAGAAACAAGATTGAGCACTACCACTCGCAGAGCACACAGAGGTTCTACGAACTTCTACAATGAAAACAAAGCTTGTCTGTCAGATAACAACAGTATGAATCCCAGTTCAAAATTAGTCATAACGAAAATAAGCATTTAACAAAGCTCCTCTCGAAGGACCGTTGAAACATGACCGAGCTTCACTGAAATCAAGGCTGGTCTATCCCTGTTCTCACTGGTTTTGCCTTCACATGTTTCCGCATAACGCCATCGTTGTTCCAACGCATACTTTAAAACGATCCGATCAACAGTCCAAGCCTTGCTTCTTTAGATTACTTTCTTATCCAAGAAATGATCCAATTCTGGATAGACTCGGGGTCGCTCGAACTTTCATGAGAGAAGTTCAGCTAGTGTACCGACTTCCCTTCGTCAGATAAGAACTAGTCTTCATCCTGCGGTCTAGCAATACACCTCGGAATTTTTAACAATTATATGAAATCATGCTAGTTCTGCATGTCCTATAAGTCCTGACTTCGCTTCTTCAGGCTATCTCCTGTCCAAGTAGTGACCATCATTCACACTGGACACGATATTACTCGAACTTTCACAAATTTAAGGGAATGTAGCGTGTACTGCTCTTACTCTTTCGTTATGTTCTTGTCTCTAGTCTACATCCAAACAATGACCTTCATGTTTGGTCAAAACGATCTCACTAGAACTTTCAGGAATTGGATGGATCTAGTTACTACACAACTTACCGTCCTGACTTCGCTTCTTCAGACTTGGTGGACACACCAAAACTTTTGCATTATCTAATTTAAAGAATCTAATTAAAAGTTTTGCATAACGTATAGTCCTGAGACAACCATCTTATCCAAGCAATGATCTTAAATCTTGGCAGACACGATCTCACTCCAACTTTCAGGAATGGGATGGAATTTAAATAGTTTTGTATAGCATATAGCCCTGACCTTGCTTTTTTAGACTACCATCTTATCCAAGCAATCCAAGCCTTCATCTTTCCTGCACATGATCTCAAGTTTTCAAATATTGGTTGGGATCTTGAAAGTTCTGCATTACTTATAGTCCCCACCTTGTTTTATCAGACTTATCATCTTATCTAAGCAATGGTCTTCATCATTGAAGATCACGATGTCATTTGAACTTTCAGAAAATCGATGGTCCGTAGTATACCAACTCTCTAGTGCTTACCTTGCTTATTCAGGTTATCATCATATCTAAACTATGCTATAGCTTATCGATGGCTGTACTGCATTTACCCTTTAGTCTTGGCCTTTCTTAATGAATCAATCAACTATTTATGAGCAAATAGCTTCTTCTTTTTCGATCATTTGGGTCTGCCTATCCTCGTTGTTTTGGTCTATCGGGCGTGTTTTGGTTTCTCGCATTCATCAATGTTTGGTTATTGTGTTTTTTCTTTAATCTATCCCGTTTGAAATGTCCGTCGTGCAGTGTCAAATGAGTGTGCCGTATTTTCTTTCTCTTAGGCTGTTTTTGATTTGATTAATTCTGGGAATTTTGTGTTATTCCTGTTTTATAGATATACGATTTTTTATCTAGTGGATTAGTGTTGTCTGAGTTTTGTCTCCTATGCCCAATTTTGTTCGATGTCTTATGTGAGCTTTTTATTTTTAATGGACAATGTAAAATAGATTGCCTAGTAGTTTGTCTCTTGCTCTATGCTTGGGAATGTGACCCATTTTATGCCTACTTTTACATGACTTAGTTAAACTGTTTACTAGTTTATTGTTTGGAGTAATCACAGCTCTTCACCCTCCAGAAGGAATCTCACGATTTATAAACTGTTCTATAAGAGAGAATTATTATTAGCTAACATTGAATATGAAGTAAGAATCGTCATTTTTCTAAACCTCCTATAGTACGATGTAGTCACCTGTGGTACAGCGGATCTGATGTTATTAATGTACTTTGGTGCATTAGTACTACAAGTGAAATTATACAAAAACAATATGTAATTTTAATCTCAGCTATGGTTTATTTGTACTCGCCTTAATGTTTTGCAGTAAAGGTAAAGGTTTGTCCTCTGCCAGCTTTAAGCAATACATTTAATCCTCCGAGGAAATTACTGCTTAGGATTTAAAGCAATGTAAATATTTAAGATAAAGAAATTCTCAGTTTCTTTATACCGGTAATTAGTGGAAGATTGGGCCTGGGGGGCCAAGGATTTCGGGTGGCGGGGTGACTAGTGCGCGCGCAGGGGGTCGATTCATACGTGTTTCCCTCTTCGGTAAAACGTTTTCTATTTTTTTTCTCGCGTAGATCCCTCGGCCATGTCAGCCCAGTCCTTCAAGTCCGATCGAGCTACGGGGACGTTTTCCCTTAAGTCCGGGTAACTTCGTCAAGTCCCCACCGTCGAGGGGTTCCTGTGCTCCCCCGCGATTGGAAGACTACTCGGGAGGGGGTTGGGAACCGTGGTCTCCGGATTAGTTGCCTCCTGCCGGCCATGGCCACATGTTCTCGGAGCTGTGCCGGGAGACCCTTCGTCGTGCTGTGGCCAGCGGCTACCTCGGATACATCATCTCACTCAGGGACCAACTTGCTCTTGACCAAGAAGAAGAGGAACAGGAGGAAGATCAAGGTACCTGCCAAAATTACCCGAACCTGGAGCCATTTGATTTTTTTTTTCGTACAATCACGTTTAACCTTAATTTAAGACAGTCCCAGCAAATAAATTAATCATAATTAACTCCCACCGAAGAGTGACGTAGTGTAAAAATAGCAGACCCGAGATCAAATCTAAAGGCGCACCAGGGATCATCAATTTCTATTGATAAAAAAAATAGCACTACTCTATTGATAAAGACACTGAATCTGTAACGAATCACAAAAAAGCAAAAAAACAAATATTAAAATTTGAAGAAAAATCGCCGATTATTGCTTTTCTTGTCCCCTTATTCCTCTCATCCTGAAAGATCACCGTTCAAAAATGGCCTCTAACAATTTTGACTAGTTATTATTCACTTTAACCCTTATATTTTACCGCTTTCATAAAACCAAAATCTTCCCCTGGACAATGTGTTGACTGAGGCACTATGGTAATCTTTAGAACCGTTGGACCGAAAACCGAAATGTCCTTATGTAAAGAACCTTTAGTCCCGAAACGCATATCAAATCGTTTCCTTTGTGTCCACGGCCTGTTCTCTCAAGCCTTTCCTAAAGGACCAAAGGACCTAATCCATAACCGGCATTGTTTACGTACTTGGAATTTATGCCGTCTACCCTGTCCGTACAGGGATCGGCAGAATCGACTTTCTAATTGATAATGACTATCATTATGTCTAATATTTTTTCTCCGTTTACAGGATTAATCGAAATCAAAATCTTTAATCAACTACAAGAAAAACATCTTTAGGTGCCTTAAAACATGTTTATATGACTTACGACCCTTAATCTTACATAAACTTATTTTTCTTTATCCGACGTTAATGATTATTTCAACAAGTCCTAATTAAGGCTTTCGATGAGAAAAGTACCCGTTAGAACGGCAATAAATTAGGCGTAGACGGTACATTCTCTTTCCTATGTTGGGATAACGTCCTAGATATACGAGGAGCTTGGTTCTGAAACCGGTGAGGGTGGGAAAGTCGTGCCAGTACAGGTTCGCTCTTTATTCCATGTTGTCTTCATTGTTATTCCTTTTTTTATAAATTCCGATACGAATCCGAAAACCCCTGTGGCTTGATTCTTTCCCGTAGGAGTGCGCGGTGGAAATAGTGACAGTTTGACAAAAGTTTCTAGTATAGTTCGCAAGAGAACAAGGTCATGGTTGGATTTTCCTCCAGTCTAAGTTTAACTTAGACAGTCAAGAAATATATATTTCTCGTTAAATGCACTTCTTCTAATAAACCTACATTAATATCTATGGATAATCGAGGTCTAACTAAATTCTAGTTATTTCATCTCTATTAATTCAAATTTTAGGTTTAGTTAAAATGAATTTGAATATAACACGCATAAACTATGAAAATAATAGAATAGAGCGTCCCTGCTTTATATTATTTAATAAAGCCCCCTGATCAAGTTTTGCAGGCCTTTTGAGTTTTACGAAGTTACGGAAACTGCAGTTCCGCGGTGGAGGACAACTGGGTCAATTACCCTGATTTATAATCTCAACCGTCGCAAAAGTCCCTTGTCGGTGAGAAGGGACTTCTTTAAAACAACTTTTAAATGTACATAAGTCTTGTGGAATAATCGCGAGTGTGTAGTTGTAATTCTAGATGTGGAAAAGGAATTGGGAAAATCGTTTTAACCGATAATGGAGACCATCGTGGGCGGGTATTTCTTAAATGTTCGTCTTTTAAAAGGATCTCCTCTTTTTCGAGGGTCCGTATAAAAGGGATAAATGCGGGAATTTGTTTAGGCCCGCCACTGACTTTTCCAAACCCGTGACAACCGCAATTGCGCCGGTTATGACATTTCTGTCAAGTCTCGTGTGCATTTCAAACAGGATTTAAGAAAAGTTAATTCGTTCCGCAAATTGTCAAAATTCCGCAAGTTTTCTTCAAAAAGCCGAATACCTCAAAAATTGACAATTTCTGGCCCGCCTGACCAGTTTTTGATCTATTATCTCTCAAATGCTCTCTCTAGTAGTAGTCGAAATGAGCAAAGTATATGTACGAAATTTAATATTTTTTGTTTTTATCCCTTTTAAAACATTTTTGACCATTCTGTTTAATATGTTGTCCGTAATTATTAAATTCCCATTATACATATAAATAATACTAAAAAATGAAGATAACATTTCTCACCTACATTTAAAAATAGTTATTCGGAGATCGTGAGATGCGGTCTGGTGTGACGTAGTTTTTAGAAATACACTTTCATTCGCAAGAGAGATTTGTAGACATCTACTAAAAAAATATTAGCTTCGAATAATGCAAACCTAAAAATCTCATTTTCTCGCAAAATTATCTAAAAAGGGCAACCGCAAGAGAACTATGAGGACACCTACTGCAAAAAAATCGCCTTTCCACCAAATTATCCTTTTATCATTATTATATTATTTGTGTATTTGTTTATAATTAGTTCAATCGATTGGGATTAGATTCGAATAGAGTATACCTAAAAATCTCATTTTCTCTCAGAATTATCTAAAACGGGCTACCGCAAGAGAAACTTGTAGACATCTACTGAAAAAAAAAGATTAGATTCGAATAATGCAAACCTAAAAATCTCATTTTCTCTCAGAATTATCTAAAAAGGGCTACCGCAAGAGAAACTTGTAGACATCTACTGAAAAAAAAGATTAGCTTCGAATAATGCAAACCTAAAAATCTCATTTTCTCGCAGAATTATCTAAAAAGGGCAACCGCAAGAGAACTATGAGGACACCTACTGCAAAAAAATTATCGTGCCAACGTTTCGATCTTTATGGATAACATCTTCAGGGCTGGAAGTTTTTGTTTTCTGCGTAATTGTGTCATTCTTGTGTATCATCATTGTGTATCAGGAGAGTGCCCATTTAAAAATAGGTTATGTTTTAAATAATCTCCATCTTTTTTTCTTTTTTTTGAGGGTTCGCAACAGCAGAGGTCGTATAAACTCTCAGGGTGCCGATGTTTTTGAAAAAAAAAAAAAAAAAAAAAAAAAAAAAAAAAAAAAAAAAAAAAAAAAAAAAAAAAAAAACATTTGTAAGTATGTCGGGTTCCAATGCAGGGCTCCTAGATTCGAACCCGGGACCTTTACCTTACAGTGATGAGGGCCGTGTCAACGCCTAAACCGTTACGGCCAATGACGCCCCCCTTCAAGTTACTATTCTTCCAGAAATAGCCTGTATTCGTCATTTAATATTATCCAAAAAATGTTAACTTTTTGAGTCATGAAGATTTATTTGAGGGAATAATGAAAAATGGGGTTATTTTCTTATTTGAATAGAAAAAGGTTACAGGTATTTTCATATATATTTCAAACAATTTCTGGCCTGCGAAGTTTCGTTATCCATCATATGCTGTTTCTTTAATCATGAATATTTTTATAAAGGAATAATGAAGAATCAGGTTCCATTTTCGCATCTATATTGTGAAACAGATTACTAATTTTTTACTATTTCTGACCTGTCTATATTCATAATTTTATTTGTCATCCTACAAATCCTAATATTTCCGATCATGAAGATTTTTATAAAAGACTAATGAAGTACGTAAGTAGCAAGTAACAGATTCTTTTTTAGGTCTGAATTGTAAAATATATCGTAGATATCATATATTTTAAACTATTCATGACCTGTCGGTATTCATTGAATATGCTATCCATCACATGCACGTTATTTATGTAGGAATAATTGAAAATAAAGATCATGTTTCAAAAATAGATTGAATTTTAAATTATTTCTGGCCTGCTTATCAGTATTCGTTATTTGATCTACTAAGTATCACATGCTCTTTCTTTAATCATAAATATTTTTGTGAAGGAATAATAAACATTAAAGTTCTCGTATAAATTGTAATAAAGACGTCATTTTGAACTAATTTTGGCCTGTCTATATTCTTTATTTATTCGTTTGTCTATTAAATGCGCATTATTTTCGTCTTGACATTTTCTCGAAGGTATAATGAAGGTCCAGTTATTTTTTCTTACCGGCCTGTATTCTTTTGTAATATGTTCTGTCAAATGCAAACCTGTAGTCATGATGTTTTTTATGAATAAGAAGAATTGGGTTCGTTTTCTTATTTTCATTGAATATAACTTATACTTATTTTCTTATGTTTGACACTATTTCTGACATGTGTATATTCCTAATTTTATATGTTGTCTTTCAAATGCTAACCTTTCAAATCGCTTAGATTCCCATGAAAGAATAATGAAGTGCGAGATTCTTTTTCTCGTCTGAATTGAAACGTAGATCGTACATAATTTCATCAGAACATAGATAATTTCGAACTGTTGTTGGCCTGTCGGTATTCATTTAATATGTTATCATCACATGCACCTTATTTTAGTCATTAATATTATTATGTTGGAATAATGAAAATGAAGACCATATTTCAAAAATAGATTACATTTTAAATTATTTTTGGCCTGCCTATCTGTATTCGTTATTTGATCTACTAGGTATGCTCTTTCGTTAATCATAAATATTTTTGTGGAAGAATAATGAAGAATGAAGTTCAAATTTGGAGTATAAATTGTAAAAAGATGTCATTTTCGTTGTCAATATTCTTATGAAGATCATGTTTCTCATCTAAGTTGAAAACATTATATTTTCTTATTTTAAAATATTTCTTGCCTGTTTATATGCTTTATTTATTCTGTTATCCATCAAAAGAGCAAATTTTCGTCATGAATATTCTTATGAAGATATAATGAAAAATGAAGATCATGTTTCTCATCTAAGTTGAAAAGATTATATTTTCTTCTATTTTAAAATATTTCTTACCTGTTTATATGCTTTATTTATTCTGTTATCCATCACAAGGGCTATATTTTCGTCCTCAATATTTTTATAAAGATGTATTGATGAATGAAGATCATGTTTATCCTCTAAGTTGAAAAGGTTATGTTTTCTTCTATTTTTAAATATTTCTTACCTGTTTATATGCATTATTTATTCTATTATCCGTCAGAAGGGCTATATTTTCGTCGTCAATATTTTATAAAGATGTATTGAAGAATGAAGATCATGTTTCTCATCTAAGTTGAAAAGATTATGTTTTCTTCTATTTTAAAATATTTCTTGCCTGTTTATATGCTTTATTTATTCTATTATCCGACAGATGGGCTGTATTTTAGTCGTGAATATTTTTATGAAGGTATAATGAGTGAGGATTGTTTCTCATCTTATGGAAAAATAGGTTACATTTTTATATATTTTAAACTGTTTCCGACGTGTTTGTATTTGTTTTTACTTTAGTTATTATATATACATTGGCAATGTGATGGATACTAATGAAATTTTTGTGAAGGGATAATGAAGGTCAGTATCGAGTTTCCGTATGATTTAAAAGATAGGTTGAATTTTAGTAAAAATCTGTCGAAAGACTGGAAAATGATTGGCTTTTTTTTTACAATTTACGATCAACCAAATGAGTTGTTTTTTCTTACTATATGCTATTTTGAAGAATATGGTTCAGGTTTCTGCGTACGTTTTTTTAATGGCCTTATAATCGATGCATATTAGCCAAGGAGACTATTATTATGTGTATTCATATGGCGTGGGAGTGGGGTTTATCGTGAAAAAAGGCCAGAGGGGATTGTGGGAATCGAACCCCTGACCGCGAGGTCTATGAGCCGAAAGTCTCAAGCCTTCATTTAAAAATAGATTGCACATAGATTTGAAAATACTTCAAAGTTGATATTTTAATACAAGTTAGCATGTATATTTACGTTTATATTTTTTTTTTCTCTTGGGTTATCATAAAACTATTATTTACCAGGATATTATTGTATATTCACTGTTTTAAATAAAGTAATTTTTTAATCATTGGCCAAGAAATCAAGTTGTTAATTGGCAATAAGATGCTTTTAGAATTTAAATAATTCATCATCAGATATGGAACTTAACTTAAGATTCTTTGGGACTCCATGAAAAGTGATATATTTAATTTAGATGGAATCTAGTTCAAGATATTTCTGTTTTTATACAAAAAAGGGAAAAAAGTTTCAGACCAGATACTATTAGCTACAAAGCAGCTGTTTGAATTAATCCTCCATTGGTTGACAGTGCTAGTCTCTGAAAACGAAGGAACGCGGCAGTACGTCAGGTAATATTGACCAAACAACACCTAACAAGCTTTGCGAGACCATTTACAAATTGGGAATCCGAGAAGGGTCGGATTTTTTAAGACAGTCAGGCGATTAAAGTTAATATTTCCCCAATCCCCTTGTTGAAGGGAAAGTGGAACGAGTTTGTGTTTGCGACGAGGGAAGAAGGATAATGGGAGCTAACTGGATTTGCAAAAGGTTAATGCGTTTGAAACCCCTGCAGAACAGGGGATCCCCTCGCCCTTGGATGCCTCTCAAAAAGTTTCGGGACGTCCGTTCTTGAAAACTATCCCAAGTCGGATTTCGTAAAGGTAATTTATCAAGACGAGGTGGTTCAAAGTGCCCCCGGAGGTACGGATTGTCGAAAAGCCTCCTGAGCCTACAACTCTACTCTAACTATGAAAAACCGCCCTATGATCATAAAAAAAAGTAACTAGACGTAAGCAGAAAGAAGGGCCTAATCATTAACTTCTCTGGGGAGTTGAACTTCGTTTCTTGAAACATACTGAAGATGATTTACACTGTTTTTCTTAAAAAGAATACTACTTCGTTTTCCTATTTTACACAGAATGGCGTTTATCATGTCTTTATAAGGATTTCACAAATTATTCCTATGTACAGATAGAAAAATACTTTCAGAAGAAATCGGTTTTTAATGACAATTAACTCGTATATGGAAAATGTTCAAGCATATATGTCATAGGAACTAAGAAACTACCATAATTAATTAATTATTCAAACTCGTGAGATGCGGTCTGGTGTGATGTAGGTTTCAGAAAAACATTTTCTTTATCGTGCCAACTTTTCGATCTTGATGAACATGATATGTTTTTTTATATTCAATCAAAGTATTTCTACTCCCTCAAAGAGTTTGTCTTCTGTGTAATTGTGCCATTATTGCGTGTCGTGTTGAGAGTGCCAGTGTATAAACATAAAACAGCAATATCTCACTGGCACTGAACATAAAAAATATATTTTGCATTGTATAAATTCACTTTTTTCCACATCCTACATGTATTTGTTAAATTTAAACAATGTTTGTAATCCCAGGCTCTGAAGATGATCTCAATAAAGATCGAAACGTTGGCGCGATAAGGAAAATGTTTTTCTGAAACCTGCATCACACCAGACCGCATCTCACGAATAATTATCGACTAACGTTCACTACTCACCACACGTTATTAATTAAGTATTAATTTTCCTGTCAGACAATTATCGTTTAGATATTGTGTTCTCGTTGAATAGTTCCAAATGACCTGACAAACAGAATCAGCTATGATAGCAGACCAAAGAAAATCAATTATCAACAGTTAATTTACCACCGTAACCGTTTTTCGCATAGATTAGTCATAGATTATTGAGAGTAAACATGTTGGTACATGATTTTGGAGTTTACAATTTGGATTTTATTTTTGTTTTTCAAGAGAGCCAGATTATTTAATGTTGATATCAAAGCAAGCGATATCACGATTCAACCAAATTGAAAGTGCAAACATTCATCCCTATTAGCCCAGGACCTTTCGAAAACATTTACACAGGGATCTTAGTAATATTTGTGTTAACATTCCTGGCAGATTTGAGCCCGGGGAAATATCAATAAAACCCTTTCCCAGACTCATGTCATGAAGTGAAACGTTTCTTAATTAAACCTGCACTGTCATGATGACTATTGCTTCGCGTTTTTTCCTATTTAAACTAACGTCTCTTTCATTACGCCCAAAGAGCTTAAATTATTTTCCGGGGGGATTTTTTTTCAATCATATCCATCGTTATAAATGATCTTTCTCGGAAGAAATATTTAAACAGGAAATGTGCTAAGATCAGAGGGTTTTGAAAAGCACATCCTAATATACACTATTTTGGCTTTGAAAACTTACAATGTTTAAAGCCTGGTAAAGTAATATGAAAAAGGCTTAAACTCATATTTCTTCCACAAAAATAAATATAAATTGTGGTTAATTTATGTAACAGTAAAGAAAAAGAAGCTCGGTAAATTGTAGTATCCTTAAAATGAAATAACAGGTTAAACAATAAACATTGAGTCTCCTATTAAAACTAGTCTCCAAAAACATAAAACAAGATATCTATTAAATAATATGTACAATAACAGCCCTGTTTCCCCAAAGATTACTTCTTGCCATGATAAAGCCCGATTCTCAATTCCTACTCACTCTCTATAAGGAGCCAAGGACTGACAACTTCAATATGTGGGGCTCATCTACTATATCTACTTGATGGACACATACTATTATAATTATTGTCATTATTGTGATTAACTCTGTCTCTCTGTCGTTCTTGTTCTCTCTCACTTACACTGTCAATTTCTCTTTCTCCCATATCTGTCCCTCCTAATCTCGTTGACTGTAAGAGCGGTTAGTAATTGACAAAATTACGCGACTCTAAATAAAATCATATTTTATTTTCTTTCATAGTTTTTTATTATGGATAATTTGTACTTGAACCTATACACAATGTAATTAACAAAAAATAAATTATTATGGAATGAGGTAATACTGTAGAATCAGAAACGTGAAGCTCATTGTAAATTATTGATCTAGAAAAATCTTCATTAATTCATTCAAATTCATTAAAGCGAATTTGGATACTTTCGTACTTATTCAGTTTTCAATCCACTCCATAATTATCTCTCTTTTCACTCCTCTTCCCGTTTTCTTCATAAAGTTCTGCCTCCCGTGTTCCTGCTTATTAAAGAACCTACTTCCTTACCCTATAAGCTCATCTAACTCGTGACATGGTTTTTATGTTTCCATAGAACCATAATTGTTTTATGATGATCCATCTTCCAAAGGCCTCGTCTATTTCCATTATTTTCCTTCTACATTTCTTCATTCCATATTCATTAAGTGTTTATAATGCGTTTTCTCCAAGTCATCTCAACAACCCCAATTCTTGAAAATATTCTGCTAATCGGTTTTTTTCTCGGGGTGACTGCTATAGCCTCTGGTATTATTTTATGTCTTTTTAACCCATTATTACGTATTCGACATAAAGTACGTAATAGAATTTACACATTCATCGTATTACAAATAATACCCTCTAAAAGTAACGCAAAGGTTTTACATAAACTGCAATAGGGAGGCAGGCAAGGTGCAACCTCTTCGACCATTCACGCCAATAAATACATTCATTCATCAGGGCATAACCTTTCAAAACTTACAATTATAAGTTAGCCACCGAACTTTTAATATTAATCTGTGAATCAATCGCCTGTCCATTGATAACAATAACTGGATCGACCTGTCTACATTCCGACACAGATCAGTCTGCACTCACATATACTTAACCATTCACGCTTATGCATACATTCACACATGGGGGTTGTGGGTGGTTTTGATATTAGGACCTTATCAGATTACAAATGTATATTAACTTAAACTACTTACGCGGGCTTGTAGCTGACTCGCCTACACACACTCAACAATTCTCTTTCAACGTTCATACCCTGATAAAAGGCACATATGCAACTAAAAACTTGTATTAACTCAGGTATTCAAATAATTTATCTCTGCAAAAACTATTATGGGTTAATATTTTTTTGTCGGTGGATATGCTAGTCGTCCAAGTTTCCGCTGCTTGCCTTTCGACATCTGGTCCACAGTCCTCCTCGACAACCTAGAGCTTAAATTATTAGAAATTTTCAACGCCTCGCAATCTTAATATAAATATCCATACCTCATTCTTTATTCTGTTGGTTTAATTATTTTTTCCAACATGAAGCAATCTTGCGCTACGACTTCTAGATCGGCTGCGAGAAAGACCTCCAAAGGACCCGTAATGACCTGACTGATATTATTTCATAGTCGGGCCTTGTTGTAGCTGACGGATAGCTGAAATCAAGTTATCGCTTATTGTCACAGAAACTGTTTAAAATCAATGAAAAATACGATTAAAACGATAAATTGTATAGTAAATTTAACACAGAAATAATTATCTCGCATTTTTTTAATAACATTGTTGACAATTATAATATATTTTCATTAAGAAAAGTCTTCAAGTTTAATAGAAACCACATTTGATGAATAAAAACCAAAATCAATATCAATAATAGACCAAATTTGACCCAACTTGACTTCAGAATCTTTCGACCATCTTTTACACAAAAAATTCTAGTTTGGAAATTACACATTAGTACATTCGATCGTTATCCTTCATAAAAACCTCCACGACTGAAATAATCCGGATTTGATGGATAACGGATTAAATAAGGAGTAAGGCGAACAAGAAATTCTTCGAAATGTATGAAAATTACAATTGAAAAAATTATTATATCGAAATATAAATATAAATTAATAATTAAAATGCTCGCTTTTCGATTTCTCTTTACTAAAAGATTTATCTACCCTTTTTGATCAAATTTAGATAGAAACATGAACACCTTCTACGTTGTTCCTTCCCCGTCGGGTATTCATTGAGGTATCTTCGTATTAATTTCCATTGCTTTTTCCAATACATTATTGTTCAAATTCAACCTTCCCTAAGTATTGTGTTTCTCATTTTCCGAAGCGATAATTGAGTTGTTTTTATTATTACAATTAATTAAGGTTTTTAGTCGAGATAAAAAGTCAATGGCACAAGCGGGATTCGAACTCACGATCTTCGGCTAGATACGCCGCTGCTCTACCACTTGAGCTATCGTGACCTCGATCCACTCGGACAACAACCTCCTATCTCAACCCCACCTTTTGCGTTTTCCCTCCTTTTTGCCATTTTTCAAATGTGTAATCGGATTGGATTCTCGGCGACAATTGAAATGGCCACGGAGAGCTTTAGTGAAGTATACTTCATTTAATTCACTAATTTCGTGGTCCGCTTGACCAAGTAACATATTACAATTAATTAAGATTTTTAGTCGAGATAAAAAAGTCAGTGGCACGAGCGGGATTCGAACCCACGATCTTCGGCTAGATACGCCGCTGCTCTAACCACTTGAGCTGCCGTGACTCGATCCACTCGGACACCAACTCCCATCCCAACCTAAAACTTTCGAATTTTCCCTCCTTTTTGCCATTTTTCCGAGATGATCGAAGATTTTTCATTTCAACTAAAACCTTACATAAAAATCTTAATTAATTGGAAGAAGTAATTTGATCAATAGATAATCACTAAATATAACGGATTTGCATTTACAGTTGTAACTCATGATAATATTGAATAAAGTACATTTTCATTTCATTAAAGCATTTCAGGGATTGAATGTACTTGCTGGAGTGAAATTTGGTAAATTTTTCTTTGTTTAGGAATTCATTATTTCATGCTTGATAATGTTGTTTTTTCATGTTGATTTTTTCAAGGTTTATTAAAACTATTTTCACTTTGAAAACAAATAGAGTAACGTTCTGAAAAAGACAGATTTGACAGACGACAACCAGGCTTAATCGCAAACAATCCACTGTAATGACAGTTTCTTGAGATGCCGCATTCATCAACCGGATGAAATTGAACCGGCCGTTATTTCCGTTCGTAATTTGCTCTCCAATTGCAAAACAATTCATTTGGAAGAATAGTGACTTGGGATGAATGGTCTGGTTATATCAAACAATACAGTTGAGCAGGAAAGCCAGACGATCCTCCATTAACCACTTCTAAGTCTGTGCTCCCCCCAAAGACCACCTTACGCGTATCCGGTGGATTATTTAACCATCAAGTGCCACCTGAGAAGGTGAAGGCTATTCATTTATCCAATTAGACCAGCTACATATGCCAAAGAAACATAATATTCAATGGTTAATTAATCATGACTACTACTATCCCTCTGTACATTGAATAATCAAGTTTTAAAATACGGATATTAATCAGAAAATTGAAATGCATCAAGGGGGATTATTTTTTCCATATACTTTTTTAAATTAAATTATTTTATTTGTACCTCACACATATTGTTGTTGATGTTACAAATGTGATAACGACACTTTTCATATGGTCGCAGCACTAACAAGTTCCACAGCTGCACTCGGAAGGCATATGCCATATGAAACCAACCAATGCTGGGCACTCAGCGTAAAGGATTTAGGGACAAGGAGGTCTCGAGGGCATCGTCCATTAAGGTGACGTGACGGTACCAGCAGATGGATCGAGAGATTGATTTGAAACTTTTGAAATCGGGAAAGGATCAGTTCAGTTCGTTGGCAAAAGGAATATAGGTGGATAGTGAAGTTAGTGATGTGGCAGTGAGCCTTGATGGATATTTGAAGAATTGTGATTGGAAGTACGCTGGATGGCGTGGCAGAACCCCACAGTTACAATAAGTATTTCCAAAGTAGAAGTAACTATTGTATGATGAACCCGACGTACTTAAAATGGGCTTTTTTTCAAAACCGGCACCCCGAGGGTTCATATAACTCGTTAAAAAAAAGTCTTGTGTAAGGTTTGTTTAGTGTTGACGGTCAAGGCGGATTTCGGTCCTAGAAGCCTTCGTAGTCCAAGTCTTCTGTTAACTTGTCTCTTAAATCTTGTGTGAGGATTTCACGTCAGTGTGCTGTCTAGGTATATTCGTAATTATTTGACGAATGGAAGGCAGTATCTCTTCGTTGTTGGTGTACAACGGTAAGACTTTTATTTCAGGTGAACTAATTTATAGCTAGCCTATACAAATCTGTAATCAGTGATCAAACAATTGAATTTAAAATTCTCTGGGCACGGGAATACCGCGGGCAGTGTGCTCGGACCTATCCTCTATATGCTTTATTGCAGATGTTCCCATTACACCTACAATCCTTATTTCATCTTTTGCCAATGACACAGCTGTACTATCCTTTAACCCCTATCCTGTGGTTGCTTCGAAAGATCTGCAGAGATTACATTAGAAGATTCGTTTAGCGTCAACTTGGGCACCATCAGACACACATGAAATCAACACAAACGACTGAAAAGACAAGACCTAAAAAGATGCTAGGACTATAGAACGACAATCCAAGCTGTCGACGAAAAACAAGCTTACAATCTACAAACTGTTACTACAACCGATTTGATTATAATATTATAAATCGTACTGTGGGGTACTACTAAACCTTCCAATATCCTTTCAGTCTAAAGTCCTCAGATTAATTATTAATGCTCCGTATTTTGAATGCTTTCGAATTTTGAAAAATGGCAGAAAGGAAGGAAAATTCGAAAGGTTGTAGGTTGAGATGGGGAAGTGGTGTCCGAGTGGATCGAAGCCACGAGAGCTCAAGTGGTTAGAGCAGTGGCGTATTGAGCCGAAGATCGTGGGTTCGAATCCCGCTCATGACACTAACTTTTTCATTTCAACCAAAACCTTACATAAAAAGATTAATTAATTGAAAGAAGTAATTTGGTCAATATAACAATAAATATAATGGATTTAATAAGTAAAACGGCTCCAATATAACCCCCACAACCATAAAATCTGATTTATCCAAAAATTAATTACCCAAAAATTTACCAAGTTCCACGATCAACTCTCCCATCACCACAATAGTCTCGCCCAAACTTTGCCCAACCGAACTTATCCCTACAATCTCATAAGGCGTGTTAAGAGGAAGTGGTACCGCAATTACTTTCTGCGGAAGTGAACTTTATTTAATAATTACAATTAATTAAGGTTTTTAGTTGAGATGAAAAAAATTCGAACCCACGATCTTCGGCTAGATACGCCGCTGCTCTACCACTTGAGCTATCGTGACCTCGATCCACTCGGACATCAACTTCCTAACTCAACCCCACCTTATGAGTTTTTCCTCCTTTTTGCCATTTTTCAAATGTCGTGTAAACGGATTGGATTGGAAATGAAATGGCCACGGAGAGCTTTAGTGAAGTGTACTTCATTTTAATCATTAAATTCACTAATTTCGTGGTCCGCTTGACCAATTAAAATATTACAATTAATTAAGGTTTTTAGTTGAGATGAAAAATTTGGCCCTTTGAAAAATGGCAAAAAGGAGGGAAAATTCAAAAAGGTGCGGTTGATATGGGAAATTGGTGTCCGAGTGGATCGAAGTCATGATAGCTCAAGTGGTAGGGCAGCGGCTTATTTAGCCGAAGGTCTTGGGTTCGCATCCCGCTCGTGACCCTGATTTTTTTATCTCAACCTAAACCTTACAAAGAAAGAATAATTAATTGAAAGTACACATTATTGTTCACTCAGTCATGTCCACCACTTTTTGAACGAATTTTAAATAAGCTCAAGGGCTTCTCGGTTGCTGGAGATATATAAGTTAAAAAGAAAAACTATTTTGAAACAATTTTCAATTTTTTCTCTTTTTTTTATTCGATAAATTGTGATTAGAAGGTTTCATTGGTTTTAATTTTATCGAAACGGGTTTCATTGATTTTAATTTTATCGAAAGGGTTTCGATTCTTTTTTGTCGGAAATGACCTTTTCTAGATAGGACTTGAAAGACCTGTGCCTTGTGCCCCTTCCTCTATTGTCTGAGTTGCAACAAAGCCGTTTCGTTTAAGGCTTCCTTGTTTCTCTTTATTAAACCCCATTCGGATCATCTGGAGTTTTAATATTAATCTATAATTGTACCCTTCCTCCCAAAACCCTGTCGCCCTTTGAGAGTCTGTTTCAAAAAGCCCGTTTAACGGCTGTATTACATTTTCAAAAGGACACTTTGTTGACACCGACTAACGAATCCGGTGAAAATTTAATTAGTTTCTATTTTTGAAAATGGACGCTTTTTCTTGAAATTCTACCTTAATTTTTACCCAAGGAAGCATCTTAAACAATGATACATTAAAATTGAGAAACATCTGGGCAAATGTAGTTTTCTTGCCTTTATTCATAACTAAATTTTACATAAATATGTATATCTTAACAATATCTAATTATCTTGAATAATAAATGTATTTACTGGAATTACTTTAATAGTCACTATTAAATAATAATTATTTAAAATGTAGTAATAAAGGTGGGATACACTAACCTTTTACCATTCATAGTCTTACAAATTAGTCTTGAATTTCCTGTAGATAAGTTTACGGTGTACGTTAATCTATTTAACGTATATATATAGCTAAACTATAGTCATTCCTAACTAGTAAGATGGATGACTCGAGTAGTCCAGTGGTAGATTTCTTTTAACATGCACTGTTTAGTATGATGAGGTGTTTGGTTATCTATTGAACATAATTATAACTCGGGCAACTTCTGGGATGTTCAGATCCTGAAGTGACATCTTGTTACGAAAATAGTGGCGTTATGAATTGTATAACAGATTTTTTTAGTGTGGTAGATGCAGCTCCCTAAGAATCTGCCAGGATTTCATCCAAATTGGATTGGGCTTCGACATCCACGACTTTTTGTACTACAACTGACGTGACGAAGTACAAGAATCATGACTCATCAGG
Organism: Cimex lectularius; assembly: GCF_000648675.2. Lineage (NCBI taxonomy): Eukaryota > Metazoa > Arthropoda > Insecta > Hemiptera > Cimicidae > Cimex > Cimex lectularius. The sequence goes on along the minus strand of NW_019392768.1, from coordinate 519,243 downwards.
GCTGTTATAGATCTATCTAGTGACAAACCTTATATTAAATATTTTGTACAGCCCACGCAAGTTAAGGCGTATATCAAGGTTTCAAGGCCTGTTGGGCATGGGTGTTTTGGTTCCCATTTTTTCGTCTTATAGTGAAAAGTTTTGACTTCTGATGTATTCATTATCAAGCACACGGCGTAGATATAGCGTTTTGGATATGCTGGAAATCTAGGTAAAGTAACTTGTAGTATGTTCTTTTACGCTACTGTTCCTCAAGAATCATCTATTTCACTACTGATTTTCTCCTTCACCTCGAAATCGTGGACATCGTGGACATCGTGGACAACATGACTATACATAGTTCTTCCAATATCGGCTATTGTGAAATATCTAACTTCAGGCTTTTTTCTCCAGAAGCTTCATAGTAACTCAAATATGTTTGCTATATTGAGCTTTCCTCTTTCCATGAGTAGAAACATTATCTTTGCCTTACACAGTGTAAGCGGACGACGGCGCGGCGGCCGAATTATCTCTTGATCTTCGCTTGTTTTTCTCTAAGTGACAAGAGATTAGCGCGTCGCTACTTATTCTTGTGTAGGGGAAGGTAAGGTTCCAGAATTCAATAAACCAGAGACAGTATTCAGTAACATTTATTGTACACAAGTCTTTCTCTTAATCTTAAAAACCTCGGAATCTTACTTAATCTGCAAGTCAGCCACAACTCTAAATCTGGGATGAGTCTATCAACAAAGGGACTTACCCCAAACGATGCTCGCCACGATCAGTGTCCACAGCATCTCTTCCCTCGACCTCTGACTTGGCTCGATGGTCGCAACGGCTGGTCCTCGCTGGCTCTGGCTGGCTGAGTCCTCTTGATGAATCCCAGACGGAGTGTGGCTGCTTCTCTCCCGGTCCTCGGTCTTGGCTCACTGGGGTAAGTCTTGCAGCTTGACTGTTGACTGTCTGCCTGTCTGCTTTTCCAGTCATCCCATTTATACCGGGTCTCTCCCGGGGTAGGGGCGGAGAGGAAACTCAAAAGTCGGGGGGAGATCTCACGCCGCAGCGGGGCCGAAAAAGACGGCGGTCTAGCACAGCGTTGACGTATTCCCAATTTACGATGTACCCCTTTCTTACCTAGCTGTCTACCTGGGTAACCATGTCTAAGCTATATTTGCCAGATGTGTCACGTCGTTCCCATCTGGGCGGTGCCCCTTCAAAGGAAACCTTTCCTCGTTTAACTATTCTGTTCTTATTTTACAATTTAACTTATTGCTAAGACGGGGGCCGGCTTACAACAGTATATGAACATAGATATACTTTTTGATAGAACGTTCATCACCTCCTGGCTATCCTCTGCCACTCATGTCATTGGTCCATTAGACATATAAGTTTTTGCTGACTGTTGCAGCAGATTTTTTTAAGTTTAGACTGCCAGGCGTTCATCGACTGACTTTGTCCTGGGGTATTTGTCCATCGGGTATGGAGTATTGCCTATTTTGGCAGTTTGAAATTACACAGAAGGTTTGTCAAGTATACAATTCATGTGGTACATTTTTGCCCTGTATTTTCTGGAACCCAAGACAAAATACCGTTTCTTTTTTTCCTCATGAACCTTTATAGTCCCATACTCTACGTGAGTACAGCTTGGCTATAGAAGTAACTATGTTCTTGCCTTTTAATCTACGTAAACCAGCGCGCACTTGCCTCGGTTTTTGCAGTCGAAATTTTTACTTTAATAACCGTGAATTTCCCAGGGTCCGGTTTGGTTTTTGAGCTGTTCGTGTACGAGAATAAAATGATAGTCTTTCTTCCATGCTGTTTTTTCTGATACGTCCCTACGTATGATCAATCTTTCTTCACCTTTTTTTAAGCTTTGGGTTTTTAGAATAATTAAACTAACTTATATGCTAACTTTTATTCATAGTTGCAAATTTAAATAAATATATAAAGATTGAAGGTCTTCTGCTGATTATGGCTTCGTAGGCTGTATTTGGTTGAATTGTCAGATCACTTGTATGTGAAATGATCAATTAAAGGTACTTTTGACCCAGTTATTTCTAGATTTGATTGACTGAATTATTTCAGAATTTGAGCTGCAAAAGGCAATTGGTTTTTAGCCTGATAATTCGTCGGAAATGGACAGGATTGAACGGATTTGCAAGTCACCGTAGGGAGGCTATTACTCTGAGGAAATGAGCCAGGCGGACGTACAATATTTTCGGGCAGGCTGCCAGATCAAATAAAATCAATATTGTCGACCGTACACGACTACGGAATCAGTTGGGGGTGACATCGCGTGCGTAGTTTATTTTCCAACAGGCATGTTTCTACGGGGTCATTAGCAAGGGGGCAGTGGCTTTTTGCTGGATCTGATACAAACCCCCAAACCTTGCTGAATGGGCTGGGAGGACACTCGTTAGCAACTAGGCTCCAATTCTAAATGACCACCTTTGCACCATTAGGCCCGTTTTTACTACCTTCGCTGAAATGTAAAGCTACATTCTTGCCTCATCTTTTTTCTAATTTTATTTTGACGAAGTCCTTATCTACTCTACAATTTTCTACAGGACTTAAATAAAGTCGGAGTTCCCTCGTTTTCCTCACCGTGGACTTAACGCTTAGAAAATTGACAAGGATGTCAACAAAGTTCCTAGTTTCTATCGATCGGAAACATCAAGTGGTTTTTTGATTTATAACTAGTTACATTTGAACTACTTAAATATCTAACCTTTTGGTTTTAAGACGTGAAAAAGTTTGAGTCATTCTATTCATCTGTTCTACCTGAACATCCAATTTATTTGATACTTTTTTCTCCTTGGAAATGGAATTAGATAGTACAAATTCATTTCAGTTTTTTTAATGCAATCCCTCAGCTTTTTAAATCCAATCTCGCTCACATCAATCACGTTTCTTTTGATAACATAGCTAAAAAGTAATATAAGTCAAATAAAGTAAAATTTGTAAGACTAGTGTTTTTCGCGAAAAAATCTGTGAAAAAGATAAAAATACGTGTAAAGCGGATTATATTCAAATAAGTTCAAGTTTATTTTAAGAAATATTGCTAAAGAATTTTTAACAATTTTAATTTTGTACTTCAGAGGGAGCCTAATTTACAAGGATGAATTAGTTGAAGCCCCGCTCAAAATTGGGCAAAGTGAAAGTGCAAAGTTTCCAACGCCTTCGGATTTAAACGTCAGTCTTCCCAAGCCCGTGCTTATCAAGTGTTTCAAAGAAGAAAATTCGATGACGTTAAGTCCCGATATTTTCCATTTTTTCCATTGTCTTGAAAGAAGTCTATAGCATCATCGCATTATATTTAATGGAAATTTGTGTTTTAACTATAAATAAAATATTAAATAAAATTCCACATAATTATTATTTTCATCTCAACCAAAAATCTTAGATGAAAAGACTTATCAATTGGAATAATTAATATAGTCAATTATGACCACCAAACAAACATGGATTAATTTAATAAATAAAATACTAATAAAATAAGTAAAAATAATGTTTTTTTTTTTTTAAATAAATCAGAAACTAGTTGTTTATATATTACAAATTTAATACAATATATTATAATATATTAAACTATTTTATCCAAGGCTAATTTATTCTTTCGTTAAACTTTTTAGGGTCCTTTTGGCAGAAAAGCATAGGTCGTTTTGTGATAACAATTATAAATTATCAACATTTTTTTTCTTGTGTATTAACCTTGCTGTTCTTGTGGCTTTTAAGGTAGAGATAAAATAAAACTTACAGAACTGACTTTTCCTTTGTCCCCAACTCCCTTCCTCGGTATAAATTTTGGAAAACCTCCTCCTTTCCAATTATTTCTTACTTACCGTATTTCTTTTGCTCATAGTAACTCATTATTTATGTTTGCTGGATTGAGCATGAGTAGAAACATAGTATCTGAACATAGATATACTTTTTGATAGAACATACAACACCTCCTGGCCATCTTCTGCCACTCAGATTACCGAAATTGGTCCAATAGACGTGAAATTTAATAAATAAAATAAGTAAAAATAATATTGTGGGAATTTAAGTATTTTTTAATCAGAAACTAGCTGAACATTTTAAAATATTTTATCCGAGGCTAATTTATTCTTTCGTTAAACTTTTTATGGTCCTTTTGGCAGAAAAGCATAGGTCGTTTTGTGATAACAATTATAAATTATCTACAGTTTTTTTTCTTGTGTATTAACCTTGCTGTTCTTCTGGCTTTTAAGGTAGAGATAAAATAAAACTTACAGAACTGACTTTTCTTTTGTCCCCAACTCCCTTTCTCGGTATAAATTTTGGAAAACCTCCTTTCTAATTATTTCTTACTTACCGTATTTCTTTTGCTCATAGTAACTCATTATTTATGTTTGCTAGATTGAGCATGAGTAAAAACATAGTATCTGAACATAGATATACTTTTTGATAGAACATACTACACCTGGCCATCTTCTGCCACTCAGATTACCGTCATTGGTCCAATAGACCTGCAATTTAATAAATAAAATACTAATAAAATAAGTAAAAATAAAATTGTGGGAATTTAAGTATTTTTTTTATCAGAAACTAGCTGAATATATTTAACTATTTTACCCAAGGCTAATTTATTTTTTCGTTAAACTTTTTAGGGTCCTTTTGGCATAAAAGCATAGGTCGTTTTGTGATAGCAATTATAAATTATCAACAATTTTTTTTCTTGTGTATTAACCTTGCTGTTCTTGTGGCTTTTAAGGCAGAGATAAAAAAACTTACAGAACTAACTTTTCTTTTGTCCCCAACCCTTTCTCGGTATAAATTTTGGAAAACCTCCTTTCCAATTTTTTCTAACTTACCGTATCTCTTTTGCTCGGGCTGGAAGGTAATAAATTCAAACGTGATATACAGCATCTTTAATCGATTCAGTTTTTAAATATTTGGAGCTTTTAGCTTTTCTAACTTTCCCTTTATAGCCTTAAAATAGCAATATACAAATATCATTTTGCTGGTGTTTGTTTCTAACGACAGAGCCCTCCTGTGCGAAGAATCATGCCTGGAATAGAAAAACAAGTCCTGATATCTCTAAATAGGTATTAATCAGAAAAATCAATAACATAATTTTTTTTAAAATTAAAACTCCTTCGGTGTGTTATTGGGATTTACTACATTGGGAAAACATCAGGTGAAATTGTTCATGGTCGATTGATCCGAAGGAACCACCTGGTCTCTCGGGACCGCAGCCCCCGGTTCTCCGTGGCCAATCCATCTCCGTCACCGAGTGGAACTCCATCGTTCCCTCTCCTCGATTATCGATCTTGTCGAATAAAGGAATGAAAAATTCGGACAGAGTGTATTACAACAGTCAAAGGTGTCAGCTCGGATGAATTATTCACGAGTGAAGAAACCACGAGCCCGGGGTTACAAGGCAAAGGCGGGGCGTTTGATTTGCACCTAAATAGACTACCGTATCTTACCTCTGGGGAGTGGTTAAGATTAGCCTAGTTTATGTGATTAATATAAGCAGGTGACACTCGTGAAATAGATCTCTAATGAGACCGCTACATCTACAGATAATTGTTTCCCTGGGCAAACATTCCCATGAAAGTCAGTTTCAAATTACAACCGATGAAACATACTATTACTCAAAAGGTGACAAGTAATTAATACAGCCCCTTTTATATTTTTCCTCTCTCGTATATTATTTCCTGTAGAAGAACCACAAATGGGAATGTCACCCGATGCTGGAACTTGCCATTTTTCCATTTCCGAGTTTCAGGCCAGACGTGATTTATAGCATTAATTGAAATTCTGATTCAGCCTCAACTGGCCAATCATTGGAACATGTTTTGACTAGTATCATACTTTAAAAATTTATTTATCCTGCGAACGAAGTTGATAAACACTTAACTCTGTTCGTCTAGTTTCATACTAATTTCGACTTTAAGCCATCTCCAGAGAGGAACCCTTGAAAATGTAAAGACCCAGTTAAGATTTTAATGGTCGTTTCATACTATGTACATAAACCCGCAGGCCAACCAACACATTTAAAAATCTGACCTTCAATTTTTTTCTCGTTACAAAACTTGGTTAAATGTAAAAAAATTTTCTTTAAATTATATAATCTTGTAAAACTTTAAATATTGATTAATTGATCGTTTTATTGAGTTACGCAAGATAGGTCTCTTGGACCTTTCTAACATTTAACGGCGGTTTTCAAAGAGGGTGAGATTGTGTGAAAAATAGTGAGAGAAAGTGATTGATTGTTCGATCGATCGTTTTAGTTTCGCGTCGTTAGGATTTTCGGAACTTTCTTACACTGAACGTGAGTTTTCGGAGTGAGAGAGGAGTAAGACTGAGGGTAAGGGTGTGAGAATGTGTGTTTCTGTGAGTAACGGTTATCTGCTGTTCTTCAACCAATTTACTCTAGTTCTGTGCTAAAGTTGAAAAATGCTAAAACACCTTTTTTACTTGTAAAGAATGTGATGTCTATCCCTATGATTTCCAGAATTTACTACTTCTAATATAAAGTGATCGTTATTTATATTTAACTTCAGTTAATTAAGGTTTTTAGTTTAGATTAAAAAAGTCAGTGACACAAGCGGGATTCGAACCCACGACCTTCGGCTAAATACGCCGCTACAGTACCACTTGAGCTATCGTGACTTCGATCCACTTGAGTAGAGATAAAGAGTCGAATCCCGCTCATGACAGTGAATTTTTTATGTTAACTAAAACGTTAATTAATTGAACGTATTGATTGGTCAAGCGGACCACGAAAAATAGCGAATTTAATGAATTAAAATGAAGTATACTTCAATAAAGCTCTCCGTGGCCATTATATTTGTCGCCGAGAAACCAATCCGATTACACGACATTTGAAAAATGGCAAAAAGGAGGGAAAATAAAAGGTGGGGTTGAGATGGGAAGTTAGTGCCCAAGTGGGTCGAAGTCACGATAGCTTAAGTGGTAGAGTAGCGGCGTATCAAGCCTTGGTCGTGAGTTCGAATCCCGCTCGTGACACTGAATTTTTTATCTCAACTAAAAACCTTAATTAATTGAAAGATATTAATTTATCAAGCGGACCACGAAAAATAGTGAATTTATATTTAACTGTTGATACACCTGGGTTTTGTAACGGTATTGCGTATACATAATTATTCAGAAATCGATTAACGGTCACTAATCACCACACATTGCGTATACATAGAGAATATTGGCTAGTTTTGGCCCAAACGTAAAATAATTTCTATATTCTTGAAGATTTACGACTTAAGATGTTACAACTTTAAAGTTATTTTTACATTATAGTTTACTAAATTAATCGATGTTTGCTTAGTGGTCATAATTGACCATATTAATTATTCAATCTCGTTCGTGACACTAATTTTTCATCAACCGAAAACCTTAATTAATTGGAATTATTGTTTGCTTAACATAGGTTTAGCATGGGAAATAAAGATTACTTGCAAGATTTACAAAACCCTTTTCAGATAATTAAGCTGAATTGTTTAAAGAAACTATTTTTAATTTAATTTATAGAGAAAAACGGTTTAAAACAAGACCTGGTGTGTTATCAAAAGGAGAAGTTTGGTGTGTTGGCAAGCCGCTTCCCTTATGTATATTAATGCAAAGTAATTATTTTATTTCAATTAATTAATCTGTATGTAAGGCATTGGTTGAAATGAAAAAGTTAGTGTCGCGAGCGGGATTCGAACACATGAATTTCGGCTCAATACGCCGCTGGTCTAACCACTTGACGACTTCCCATCCGAGTGGATTGAAAAATGGCAAAAAGGAAAGAAAATTCGAGAGGTAGGTTGCAATGGGGAGTGGTGTCCGAGTGGATCGAAGTAAAAATAGCTCTAGTGGTATAGCTGCGGCGTAGTTAGCCGAAGATCGTGGGTTCGAATCCCGCTCGCGACACTTTTTTATTTTTATTTGAACCAATGCCTTACATAAAGATTAATTAATTGAAAGAAGTTATTTAGTCGGACCACGAAATTGAATTTTAAGCAATAACAAAACAGCAAATGATGTGCTTGATATAGTCTGGTATTTGCAAAATGCTATAAATCACCCAAAAAAGATAAAAATTCTTTTTAAATAATTTTTCAGTCATGAATGTTGTGTTGGTTTTACGATTTAAATTTCTTTTTCACTATACGGTACATTTCACTGGGCTGTCTTATTCCCCCCCTCGGTTTCAACGTTTTTGCGTGTACTGGTAAGAACGAAACGCTTTTTCTTCCGACCCAACCTTACCTCATAAATAAACAATTTCAACCTGCAAAAATAAAAGAAAGTTGTTATTTACTACCCGCATCGAAAATGACGCAAGGTTGTTAAGAAATGGTAGCCGGGCACGCAATCGGCGCAGTGGCCGACTTGTCTTCACCTATCGTCCTTAGCTGTGTCAGTTTCACTCTTTGTCCAAATTGCTTTCGATGCCCGGCTAGCGTTTCTCTCGTCGATAGTATTTATCTAGGCTTCCACAACAAAAGGTAATGTCTAAAGTAAAAACAAAAAAAGCTGAGTATTTCATCTAAGAGGGTGCACGATCCGGCTATATAAAAGCGCAGCCGGCAACAACGACCCACCGGGTTTTGACTAGTAATTTCCCCCCAATTTATATTATAATTAAGACGGGCCCGGATTCCAGGCACGGAGCCGGCTGGAGAACGTCAAGAAATCCGGTTAAAAGTTACCTCTGGTTTAATCGACTCGCCTTGTGACCCTTAATCCGAGATTCGGTCGGCCTTTTTCGATTTCGGTGGATCTCGTGTAATTCAGTGAAAAGTTCACCAGACGAAACTACACAAAATCGGTACTCACGGCATGGGTTCAAGAAGTTTTCCACTTCTGTGAAAAATTTAACTCGTAAAAAAACTGAAAAAACTAATTGGAGCTCAGATTTTCTTCCTTTTCTTGATGAATGATCATCCCTGATTTAGGAAGTTTACTTTTTAAAACCTAACCCACTATGCGATGATGCTCATCAGGCAATCGTGATATATCAGTTATATGAATAATTCTGCGTTGTGTTTTAGTCTTAATGGGCCTGCTGGGTTGGCTAAGCTGGTTAATTGACTATCGATTTAGGTACTTTGCCCACCAGACCAACAAAAAGGTGATTATATGCATTAAACACATTTTAAGCTAGCCTCTTTATTCCTGTGTGTGGTTCTATAGCCAACAATGTCCCAAGTGTTATTTATTTGTGTTTTTTTTTTAGAGACCGGTTGTTTATGTGACCAACAAATAATTTATTTATTTGACTGTTTGGCTTAAGGTGTAAATAGGCTTATCGTTCCTCTAAGTTCCTTGTTTTCATCGTACCCTTTGTGGTTCATATCTAATATAACCGAACCGGAACTGAGTACTAAAGAGTTCGGATTAGGGTTTTGTCTTCTGTCAAATTGTGATGATTTTATTTACTGAATACTTACGTATGGCAATTTTTAATTCAAAAGGCAGTCCGAGGTGACTCATTAACCTGATAGGGCGAATTTTACTGTTTTTCTTGTACTATGAACTAATTTGATTTAATTCACATTAAAATAAAGTAATTTGTTGAAGTCGTGAGGAGAGGTGAAGAATGAGGTAGTTTAGAAAAACACTTTTTACTTTTTTGTCGACGTTTCGACCTTTATTCGGGGACATCTTCAGGACATAAAGTGTGATGCTATTCTTGTGGCGTCATATTGGTTTTGTGTGAAAGTGTTATGACATAACAACACAAACCAATAAGGCACCACAAGAATAGCTCCACACTTTATGCCCCGAAGATGACCCGAATAACGGTCGAAACGTTGACAAAAAAATAAAAATGGCGTTTTTGTAAACTACCTCATTCTTCACCGCTGCTCACAATTCGACAAATTATGAAACATACAAGTCACTAAGAAACACATTAAAGTAAAGATTGGCTGTCTATATTAACAAACTCACAGAAACAGTATTCATATATTTACACGCACATTTCATGGCACTATGGAAATCTCTTGGGTGAATCTCAAATGGTTCCGTACACCAGAAGTACAATAATAACTAGTGAAAACGGATAGGAAATAAGCATAGAAATGTTCTAAGTTGTCTCCGGTAAGAAAGAAGCGGATATAGGTGGATAGGTAGGAAAATAGTATGTGATATCAACACAGCAGAAAAGAAGAGCATGACTGAGTGGAGGGAAAGGAAAACACCAATAATTGGTCAAAACGACGAAAATTCTTACCTATTCCGTATGCTGTCGGAGATAAATCTATCGTCTATCCGAGGTCGGTCAAGGGTGCTTTGGAGAAACATCAACCCAGATGGAAACTGCAATGCTTAGAAAAACCATCAATGATGATCACCAGTTTGTGCAACTGCCCGAACCAAGAACGGATACGTTCTGAAAATATACAGGAGGTCGAGTACTGGGTGATCGACGTCCTGCAAGTCATCAGTTGTTGATAACCAATTATAAAAAAGGAGAGAGAGAGAGTGAGAGGGAGAGAGGAGAAAGAGCATCAGCATCGTACTTTTACATGTATTAAACTTTATTTATCCTCTCTCCCTCGACTTTCCCTCTCTTTCTCTCTCTCTCTCTCTTTCTCTCTCTCTCTCTCTCTCTCTTTCTCTCTCTCTCTCTCTCTCTCTCTCTCTTTCTCTCTCTCTCCTTTCGACTTTCCCTCTCTTTCTCTCTCTCTCTCGACTTTACCTTTCTCGCTATTTCTCTCTCTCTCTCTCTCTCTCTCACTCACTCACTCACTCACTCACTCACTCAGTCACTCTCTCTCTCTCTCTCTCTCCTCTCCTCTCCTCTCCTCTCCTCTCCTCTCTCTCTCTNCTTCTCTCTCCTCTCTCTCTCTCCTCTCTCTCTCTCTCTCTCTCTCTCTCTCTCTTTCTCTCTCTCTCTCATCAAGCATTAACATTTACGCAATCCTTAATCAGTCACATATTCTTTCTTATTTTCATCGCTATTTCGTAGGGTAGTTCGTTTCGGATTTTCGTTCTTTTCCTGAGAGTTTATTATTTTTTTTTTAATTTATTTTATTGTTGTGTTTTTATGTATTTCTAACTAAAAAGACGGTTTGAATTTGTTCAAACATTAAAATTTACATATTCACATAAATATTATTAAACAAATCATGTATGGAATAAAACAGCAACCATTTTCTATACAAATGTACATCCTGAATACAATCTAGCCTCTGATTGGTTTCGTTTCAAAGTTCTTTTGTACTCCTCCCCCTGTTGGACAGGACGTCCTTTTTGTATTTTTCTAAAAGTTGGCCATAAAATAAATCGGTCCGAGTCGAATGAAACGCCCTGGTCCGGGGCCTACAAAAGAAGGCGTATTTATAACCCAAATTGCCTCGAATGTTTAACCGAAGGGATATAACCTAGGGGCGACGGAATCGACAGGATGATATGCTATTCCCGAAAGTCTCATAAGCCCTGACCAGGCTTTTACCGGGTGGTAACAGCAAGTTCCCACTCTCCCTGTTCGAAAGATGATGGATTACGGATTAGAAAAAATACTTTATGACTGGGTTTTTTTCACATAAAGCAACAAGTAGGTCCAAATTTTAACTTATAGTATTAGCATAATTTTGTTAAATTATTCCGATTTTTCATTCCTTCCTTTGTACTCTAACAATCCTATTAGTATTAATTTTGATTTTTCCCCCACTCCCGGGTTGATACAAGTCTTCACACCCTTCTTATTACCTTCTTAAATTCTTTACGATCCGGCTCGACATTCTCGTAAAGAAGCGAGATTATATCCCCTCGAAAAGTCGGATGGGGGTAAGAAGACTTTTCAACCCTTTCCGCTGGTTTAATTAAACGGTTACAAACTGAATAGCGAAAGTTTTTGAATGAGGTGCAATTCTCTTATAGAAACTTATTTTCCTTTTTGTAATAAGGCCAGCGAACACAATTTGGTTAGTTACTCCAAAAACTAGACACTAATTTGAAAATTCTCCATTAATTGATTTTTTTTTTTTTTTAATTTTACAAATAAAATTTTTCTATGTTTTAAGATAATTTTTGTTTTGTTTTCAGGTAAGTTTTGTGTTGTAACTGAGGCTCTGCGATAAATACTCTGTAAGCTGTCTTTATTCTACTGGATATCTTTTTATTTTACGTCTCTCTCTCTCTCTCTCTCTCTCTCTCTCTCTCTCTCACACACACACACACACAGACACACACTCAGTCACTGTATTTTCTCTCTGTATTTATTTATTTTTCTTCTTTTTACTCTCTCTTTCTCTCTGTCACTCGCCCTATTCTCTCCCTGTATTTCCTCTATCTGTCTATCTCTATCTCTCCCCTCTTGTTTTCTCTTTCAACCCCTCTCCCTCGCTCTTTCCATCTCTTTCTTTCGATCGTTCCCTCTCTTCCTATCTCTCCCTCTTGTTCTCCCTCTCTCTCTCCCTCTCTCTTGCTCTTTCCATCTCTCCTCCCGCCGTCTCTTCCTCTCTCTTGCTCTTTCCATCTCTCCCCGCTCTCCCTCTCCCTCTCTCTTGCTCTTTCCATATCTCCCTCTCACTCTCTCTTGCTCTTTCCATCTCTTTCCCGCTCTCTCCTTCCCTCTTGCTCTTTCCATCGCTCTCTCTCTCTCTCTCTCTCTCTCCCTCTCTCGACTTTCCCGCTCTTTCTCTCTCTCTCTCTCTCTCTCTCTCTCTCTCTCTCTCTCTCTCTCTCCCCCTCTCTCTCTCCCTCTCCCTCTCCCTTTCCCCTCTCCCTCTCTCTGTTTCTGAGGGTAAGTTAATTATAAGAGAGAGCGTGTCTGTGTCTGATTAAAGCTAAGTAAGTGGTCAATCTCAGTCACAGATTTTCTCGTATTTTCATTTGTGTATTGTGTATTTAAATTTTTCCTTCTTTCACACCTTCTTCGTTGTTGTTGTACGTGTTTGATTTTTCATGTTCACGTAACGCGGTGAACGATTTTCTCACCGTTTAACCTGCCGGTAGGCAAATGGAGGCGAGCTGCCTTTCACGTTTCATCGGATGAGTTATTACTTTGGATATATCCGGGCCCCTTTATTGCCCCCAGAGATAAACGCCATACACTCTGCACACTTAAACCGGCCAAATTGAATTATGACCCTTCATGCCGTTAATACACCAAGCTGGATATAGAACGAGGCTTCGGGTCTCCCGAAATCAGTGGACGAGTCGATCTAGGTCACTCGGAATTCAACATGAGTCCAAAATTCCCGCCGGCACGAGATGATAAAGTCCATCCATTCATATTGGCCGAACGGGGTTTTTAATAAGATTGGCCAAAACGTAAAACCAATTTTCCAAATAGTTAATGCGCTTGTATGGAATTATTTATCTTATCGTCATATCCTAGCACCAGACAAACTGTTTGTTTTTTTCGATGAAGCAATGAAAACTGTTATTTATCGTAAAGAATAAATAATGTGCCAAATTTTAATACTGAAAAATCCGGTCGGACCTCGTTTATTTTTAATTCTACAACTAAAAATGCATACTTGTCCTTTATTTTTTATCGTCTTGATTTAAGGGAGGAAACTGAAACAATGGACAGATCACTGCTATATATTTTATCCTTTTGGAGTCGTAGGGTAGCCTTTTTCACTTACAAATTTCGCTCATTGTACTAAGCTAATGTTTTCCTGGAACATTTTCATTACTTTATCACACTAAAATTCTTCTCGGAGGTATGATAACTATGTTGGCATTGTTCAAAAATGGCTTTTCTAGACACCATAGCCTTTTTCTAACTATTATCGTGCAGTCACGAGTAGTGGAGGATGTGCTGTGTAATACGTAGATTCAATTTTTGAAAATGATATAAATCGACTCACAGATTTGTTGTATACAACTCGAAATATATATCGAGAGAGAATGGAGAGAAGAGCGAAAAGAAGCTCACATTTTTGAGTTGGGAGGTCCAAGAGGTTCATAAATCAAAGCTTTTGGATCAGAAGAAAAATAGGAGCTGACAAAATATAGCTACAAGACGAATGAAAAGGAACTAACATATTTGACGGTTTTCTGGGCTCACATCTTGTAGCATTTGGGTCAGAAGAAAAATAGGAGCTGACAAAATATAGCTACGGACGATGAATGAAAGGAGCTCACATATTTACGAATTTCTGAGACATAAGGACCGAGGAGCTCACATATTAAACTTTTGGATCAGTAGAAAAATAGGAGCTGACAAAATATAGCTACAGTCGATGAATGAAAAGAAGCTCACATATTTGACATATTTCTGAGACATAAGGACCGAGGAGCTCACATATTAAAGCTTTTGGATCAGCAAAAAAATAGGAGCTGACAAAATATAGCTACAGTCAATGAATGAAAAGGAGCTCACATATGTGACGGATTTCTGAGACATAAGGATCGAGTTCACATATTAAAGCTTTTGGATCGGAAGAAAAATAGGAGCTGACAAAATATAGCTACAATCGATGAATGAAAAGGAGCTCACATATTTACGAATTTCTGAGACATAAGGACCGAGGTGCTCACATATTAAAGCATTTGGATCAGAAGAAAAATAGGAGCTGACAAAATATAGCTACAATCGATGAATGAAAAGGAGCTCACATATTTGACATATTTCTGAGCATAAGGCTGAGCAGGTCACATATTGAAGCTTTTCGATCAGAAGAAAAATAGGAGCTGACAGAATATAGCTACAATCGATGAATGAAAAGGAGCTTACATAAGGGCTGAGGAGGTCACGTATTGAAAATAGGAGCCGACAAAATATAACTAACCTATGAGAACGGAGCAAAAAAATCATCCACCTATTAGACAGTTTTATGGGACAGAATGCACGAGAAGCTCACACATCTAAGGTTTTGGAGCAGGATTTTCCTTTTGATAATGGTCATTTTGTACAATCGTTATAACCGAGGAATGCTTCAGATTATACATTAGTAATTCAAGCCTCGGAAATCCATTTGATGGCCTTAAACTTACATACAATTTCAATTATACCGTATATCAAAAGGCGGCGTTATTTTGTTGAAGTTATGCAGTAAACGGATCGACGTATAAATGAACCCAGGATTACATAAGCCCGAAGGGGAAAAACATACCGTTGCGGATGTATCTTATATATATTAAAAAATATAAGTATAAAAACCGTTCGGGTCCCATTGCGATATAAGAAGACTCCTTAAAGCGGCTGCTATAACTCATAAAAGGAAAGAACACAATTACAGAGAGGCCCGCACCTTTTGGATTATTCCTCTTTATTGCAAACTTCAGCACTCTCGGCAATATGTTTCTCGCAATGGCTGGTTTTTTCATAATTTGAGGAACTCATTTCCGAGATTTACATCTTTTCCCCGGTTCCAATGTGAAAGTGTCTAACTCTGAAGCTCCCCTTTCAGTTGTTAGAGAGAAAAGGATTGGAACATATAAAAGTAAAAATGAATAAAGTCAGTATACTTGTTTTTTATGGGCTAATACTAATAAAGATGATAGCACAGACCTGATTTTAAATTAGCCTATTTTTCTTTCTTTCCGGCTTAAGTTACGACGATATCGTCCATTGATTGTTAAAACTTTATGCTTGAAATAAACGGAAATTGATTTTTTCTTCTTCAATTTTTTTTTAGCTTTGATTTAGTTTCAATGATTAACCTTAGTATTAAATGATCATTATATTATTTATTTGCAAGTAGCACTTGTATTATCAGTTTCATAGGAAAAAGGTGATTTTTATCTCCCCCGCAGTACTATTTAAGCTCGATGTTATTGTTTTATATATATGTTTTTTTTTTTGCGTTATGATCTGTGCATATTAGCCATGGCGACAATTCTTGTATGTGTGTTCAAAATGGGGGGGTTATCGTGACAAAAGGGCCAGGGGCGACGGTGGGAATCGAACCCAAGACCGCGGCGTGAGAGTCTCTCATGCTAACCACTCGGCTACTGCGGTCCCCTTTATTGAAGAGAATTTCCATTGGGTGGAGAAATTGGGTAGTGCGAAGGGATATGTAATTATTGCTTTTTTAGGGACTTGGGATAATATTTTTGGTGTAATTAGATCGTAACCAGGACTTTTGTTTTCCGGTGGTTACGTATGGCCTGCTTGACTTTCTGGGAGCAAATGGTTTGGGTGGAAGGGAAAATTGTAGGTTCCTGAAGTTCGTTCAGAATGGTGGAGTGTTATTGGGTCTTTATGTCTGGGTATGGAGTGAATGTGTTTGATAAATACTGTGCTTGGAGTTGGGCTTTCTACCTGTCGGATTTAGCCCATGATCCGTCTGTACGTTTTAGAGGGTGAGACGTGTTTTTATATATCAGTATTGTCTTAGTCTCAATTCATAACGAGTAGGCGTCAATTGTCAGTAACTATATATGTGGAATATTGATTGTTGAAGTAATTGTGTAATTTTTTAGACAGTTTTCTAGTTAATCGGTTGAATGTTCTTTTGTCTGGAGGGGTAACGGGAACATTACCAACAGGCTCTTGCTTGACGCTTTAGTGTGATAAATTGTGTGGTGATTAGCGACCGTTAATCGATAGTTATTCAGAAATCGTGAGATGCGGTCTGGTGTGATGTAGGTTTCAGAAAAACATTTTCTTTATCGTGCCAACGTTTCGATCTTTATTGAGATCATCTTCAGGGCCTGGGATTTACAAACATTGTTTACATTTAACAAATACATTTAGGATGTGGAAAAGTGAATTTATACAATGCAAAATATATTTTTTATATTCAATCAAAGTATTTCTACTCACTCAAAGTGTTTGTCTTCTGTGTAATTTTGCCATTCTTGCGTGTCGTGTTGAGAGTGCCAGTGAGTTCACGATTTCTGAATAGTTATAAATTGTATTAAATAAAGTAGTAGATTGTAAGGTAAAGTTGGTCCGTTGGGTGCCATGTATGTAGTCGATTGTTGTTTTGTTGTATGGAGTTAATTAGTTGTTCTACGCCATCGTCCAGTTGATGTGGTGTCTTAAGGAAACATTTAATTTCAATTTGTCTTTAAGAGTTCTTCGAAATAGTTCCCGGTCCGTTTATTAAATTAGATCAAATTTATTTTTCGATTTTATTTAATATTTTTGGGTGAATATCAAGAGATAAAATAACTGTGCTATGGTCTGAAGACAGATCGTCTAACCTTAAGTATCAATATAGAGGGATCTGATATTGGAGCAAATAAAAAAATCAAGCAGGTCAGGGCGTTTTCTAGGGGAGGTAGGCCAGTATGTTGTTGCGATGGGCAGAGAAAGGAAAAATTCGTTTGAATAAGAACATTGTAAAAGTTTCAACATCTCAGATTCGCCAGCTTGGGTGCTTCGCGTTGAAGTCACCACCACAGATGAATCAGGGACCATGGGTATTAAGAATGATAAGTAGTTTGGTGAGAAAAAATTTAAAATTCAAATATAAGATTCAGACTGGTAAAAAGACTATTTGATAAACGATGCAAACTTACAATAACTACCCTACTATCCTGCTAGGTCCACTATGGGCGTATGGATTTGAACTGTACGGAACCGCTGTAGGGAATCTTAACAGACTACAAACCATATAATCTAAATTTCTTCTAGCAATAGTTAATGCTCCCTTTTTATGTCTCTGATCATACAACCCATACTGATTTAAAAATCCCATATGTATCCGATTTGTGCCCAATTTCCTTGCAAAAATTTTCATTCTAAATTACCCGATCACTCAAACCCCTTAATCCGCGAATTGTCATCTTCAACATTACCCGCCAATCCTCGTCGGATTCCGAAGCGACGTTGGCCACGGGAGAACTTAGTTGCCTAACATCGGCAAAGGTAGTTGCCCAGTGATTGCCACCCTGTTGGTGAACTAAGTTTTAAGTCCACGACCCTTTTGTGTGTCCGTGCATACAACCTTCTGTGCACCTTCACACAAAATAATAAAAATTTCAATACTTGTTGCGTATTTAAATTGCAGTTGTAAATAAATAAATGAATAAATAAAATTATTTCCCCTGCTTTGAAAAGGATTGACTTTTATTGTCGGAAACGGAACCGGTTCTTTGAGAAGAGAATAATAAATAATCCGATTGTAAATGTGACCTGGTGTCCCGGAGGTGGTTTGCCAAGTTGAAGAGAAAAGTCTCCGGAAGAAAAAGAACCCTCGAGAAGTAAAATGAACTTTATCATAAAACTTCTATTGATATTTTTTGCCATGCGATATAATTTTCCCTTGCGGATTACGTATATTTGGACTGATCGTTTTGAGAGAAGAAACAACAATTAAAGCCCGCATTTTATTTATTTTATTGATCTCTTCAGTGTACCTTGCACGTTCAGAACATCACAAATGTCGAATTAATCAACTTAACGTTTAAGTCCATTATTTTAGTGGTATATATTCCAACTTACTTCTTTCAATTAATTAATCTTTTTATGTACGGTTTTTGGTTGGAATTAAAAAGCTAGTGTCACGAGCGGGATTCGAACCCACGACCTTCGGCAAAATACGCCGCTGCTCTACCACTTGTGCTATCGTGACGCCGATCTACTCGGACACCAACTTCCCATCTCAACCCCACCTTTTGAATTTTCCCTCCTTTTGGCCATTTTTCAAAATTCACCGAATTAGGGAAATAAATCGGTTTAATGCAACGTGCCTCTTCATATGTCGCCGAGAGTCGAATTACACGACATTTGAAAAATGGCAAAAAGGAGGGATAATTCGAAAGGTTGTAGATTGAGATGGGGAGTTGGATGTTCGAGCGGATCGAAGTCACGATAGCTCAAGTGGTAGAGCAGCGGCGTATTTAGCCGAAGGTCGTGGGTTCGAATCCCGTTCGTGTCACTAGCATTTTCATTTCAACCAAAAACCGTACATAAAAAGATTAACGTTCAAAGTTTAAGAGTAAAACGAGTCGCTATCTTTACGTTCTTATGTACCGAGACCAGTATTGGTAAATTGAACTCTTCACCATTACCTAAAGCTCTTTGTTAAGCTTAACCTTTTTTACTGATCCCAAAGCTTTTTGAAGGGTTCTTGTGCATATTTTTCAGGGTTTTGCTCCAACAATTATTATATATTCCATCATATATTCTTGTATCTGCTGCACGGAGTCTTTCTTTCTAATCCATTTACGTTTTCCTAGTCAATTGACCAAGTTGCTTCTTAAAATCAATTAATTATTCTTTCTAAGGTCTTAGTTGAGGTAAGATTCGAATCCAGCTTGTGCCACTGACTTTTTTATCTCACCCAAGACCTTAGAAAGTATCTTTCTAATCTTGACCCGAACTAAATTTAGCAGTACTTTAATGGTCCTTTAATGAGCTTTTTCATACATCTGTCCTGAAATACTTACATTGGACCGAGGACTTATTCTTAGCCGATTGTCAGCTGGAAATATAATTTGTTGGCCGTTTGGTATGCCGCAAATAGGTCCATGTCCGTTATCTGTATACTTTTTATCTGTTCAAAGATTGTTTTATTATGCCAGACCTTGTGGGTTCTTTGATGACGTAAAATCTATTTACTTGAAAACAATTTCTTGGATAGAAAAACAATTGTGAGTGGTGTCATCTTTAAACAACTCCATGAAATTATGACATACTATAATTACTCGGTAACATATTTTTTTGTAATATATCCTTGGGAAGATCGGTTGGAGAAGACCCTCATTGCAAGTATTGAGCGGGAAACCATCGATAGGTGGATTAGCGAGGATTACCGATGAGGCAGCGTCGTGGAAATGCTTATTAGGCGAAGGGAAACAGAGCATGAGCACTGCGATGGATTACGGACATAAACACATAAACATGCTAAAACTTTATTATACCAAACTATTATACTGTTTTTCCCTTGAGTTTATTATTAATCGTCCTGCAGGGGGCAATAATTTAGCCAGTTGCGGGCGGGATGAATATCCAAGTTTTATTGCCTTTGATGCCTCTCTAGTCTTCTGAACTACCTCAAATCATTCAATCGGTACTCAAGAATTTGGGGCACTATTTTAACAAGGCGTCAGTATTGAAATATAAAAGTCGAAACTGCTAGAAAAGTCCTTTGCAAGTTTTTCCCCCTTTTATATCATCTTACGTTTGGATTTTTTCACCCGTTAGCTTGATCGAGATTATTTGTTTTAAATCACCGAACAAAAACGTATAGATTTTATAGTGTAGTATTACAGCTGTATATTCTACATCATGAGAAAACCCTACAAATCGTAGCCCTTGTGCAATTAAGTCAAAACCAGTTTTCCCAGATGTTGTTGCAAATATTTTAATTTGGTCGACTCTTCTCGGTAATAAACGGGAAATTAACGAGGGAAAAGGGTCTCTCGTCTGTGAAATTGCCGCCCTCTCAGGAGCACCGAGAAGGGCCACCTGTATCAGCAATGAAAATTCAAAAAAATTGTCACTTTTTCAAGTTTTTCCTTTATAAATGACGAAAAAAAAAAATTAATTATTTAAATCGTACAACTTTAAATGTTTTCTATTCGAACTCTACCAAGCTTAAAAGATTTTTTAAAAATTGATTTGGTGAATCAGAGAACCTTTTTAATTTTCTTATACTAATAATCAATAACCTCACCAATTTTCTTATATTAATGATACGCTGTTTTTTCTAAATCCCATCCCTTTTCTAAAAAGTAATTAACAATTTTAATTATTGCCAGAAGTGTATAACTGGAGTTGGAGTTGTAGCGTAAGGCACGAAAGGGTTAAAATAAGTCACGGAACAGTGGGATTTTTTAAATTCACGACTAAACTCGCGAATCGTGACCATTTTACGCTTAAGTTTGAATAGTCCATCTTCCCTTGATATCATTATTTTGTTTAAATAAAAAGGCTGTAATGGAATATAAAAGACTTTGGTAAGCTAAACTTAATTGCAGATTTCCCCTTGAAGGATGTTGTAGTAGTTTGGTCGTTTCAGATCATTTTTCCCGCTTATCTTGGTGTGTGGGGTGTCTTATAGTGCTTCGATCGTCAGGCGCATCCGGTGATCTTAAGTAGTTATTTTGAAGGTCTATTTTCAAAGGCCAATATCGTTGAAGTTTAGCTAGCAATAATTCTGATTACTTCTGGATCTTTTACAACCAATGCTAACATAGCTGGCGAAATATTAATTATGACGTTGTATGTCATCAGAATAAAAAAAATATATATTGTAGGGGTTTTTTTTAGTTCTGGTCAATGATGAACGTGTAGTTTGGTCGTTTACTATCATCTTGGTCCGCCTATCATCACTTTTTTCCCAGGAGCATTCTCCATTTTGTGATCATGAGAGTTGGTTTGTGAAGGTTTAATCGATGAAGTTTTAGCTAGCAATAACTATGATCAATCTTGAAGGATTATCTTCAGTCAGTGCCCTCAGATCTGGTGAATCACTAACGACGATGTTTCATGTCATTAGAACCAGCAAAAAAACAATATTGCGTGGTTTTTCTTATTCTAAATTTAGGTCGTTTCCTATCATCCCCGTCTATGTACCCTCGCTGTTTTCTCTATCAGGCGCGTTCTCCATTTCGTGATTTCAGTGGTCGGTTTTGAAGATCTATCTTCAACGTAAAGTTTCGGTGAAGGTTTGGTTAGCAATAATTATGATTACTCGTGGATCTTCTACAGAAAACGCTAACTGAGCTGGCGAAGCACTAATTATGACGTTGCTTGTCATCAGAATCATAAAAATGTATTGTGGGTTTTTAGTTCTGTTCAATGGTGAACGTGTAGTTTGGTCGTTTACTATTATCCTGCTCCGCATATCATCACTGTTTCAGTCTGCCAGGCGCATTCTCCATTTTTTGATCCTCAGTGCTGACTGTCTTTGACTGACAACATAGGTGAAATTTTAATTAACAACTATTACAATAATTAAGGTTTTTAGATGAGATAAAAAAGTCAATGGCACGAGCGGGATTCGAACCCACGATCTTCGGTTTGATACGCCGGTGCTCTACCACTTGAGCTATTGTGACCTCGATCCATTCGGACACCAATTTCCCATCTCAACCGCACCTTTTGAATTTTCCATCCTTTTTGCCATTTTTCAACTTGAATTTTTATCTCAGCTAAAAACCTTAATTAATTGTAATATATTAATTGGTCAAGCGGACCACGAAATTAGTGAATTTAGTAACAACTATGTTGAAACATATAAAGTATTATTACCCATAATGCAATCTTAATTTGCTGAGGATGACCCTGATTTTATTACTTTTTGGAGTTTGAACACTAATGGATTATTTTCAATAAGCATTGGCTATAAAAGAGCTGGATCATGTTATCACATATTTTATGATCTTTTAGACCAGCGCTGATCAGCTGTAGATTGGTTCTTTCCGATTATTTTGGCCCTCCTACCGTCACTGTTTAAGTCTGTTTGACATCATTTCAACATCTTCAGTTAATTTGTGGAACATGATTAAGTATCATTGCATTGTGACAGTATTGAGGATCATCCTAAACGGATACAACAAAGAGACAAGGCTGACGATATGTGATAGGTTCTGAAACTCGTCGGACAGAAGAAAACAGCGATGAAAGGCAGACCAACAACAACAATAAAGAAGGCGAACACAATTCTGTTGAAGTTGTTTCAGCCAAGTGATGACAATTTAATATAGGTCTTTTCAACGAGTTAATTTAGGCAGATCCATTTCCCTTGTTTTCAACCTCGGAGATGAGGCCTTAATTGGAAAATGAGGGGAAAACATTTCGGAGACAAAAGTGAATTCAACGCCCTGGGGATTTTTACAGTAAAGGGCCCTAGTTTTAGAACGGTCAATCATCTCAGGGACAATGGGGAATTGGATTTTTTCCTCCCTCGGCCGGAGCTGCCGTTTGGGCCGACCATTGTGGCCAGACATTAATTTAACCAGAGGGTAGTTAGACGGGGTGGAATTTGCATGATAATTTTACATTTAAAATCCGGTTTTGCGGTCGCGGCTCTTTGTGCATTCCATGCTATAATCGCGGGGCTTAGATATCCGGCTATCGGTAATTAAAAGGCGAAGCGTTAGAATTATCAAAACTAACCCTTGAACCTGAGAAACAACATTTCATTTTAAATACACAGAATGATTAAACTATAATACATTAAAATCATCACAATTGTGCTTGGTTCATGTAAATCCATTTCATATTGGTATACAAGAGGTATACCCAACTGTTCTAATCGGGGTAATTATGTTCAGATCGAGAATTTTATTGACGTATCTATGCTATTTGCGAAGAAATTACACATTCGACACTACCAAGGTAGCTTTTTTCGTTAGTATTAGGTTTTTCTTCAGGAACAAGATTTAATGATAGGTTTCTCCAGATTCCAATGCAGCTTATGTTCTTTGTTTATGGGAGTGTGGCTTTGCTGGGAAGAAGTAATCTGGAGTAGGGTCAAAGCATATTCCGTTTGGAAGGAGCTCGTTTACATCAATCTCGTATTGGTTTTTGCAAAAGCCACACTTTCGGTTGGAAAGTAGTCGGAAGGAGCGAGGACTGGAGGTTTGTTGCTTTAGGAAGTGTTCATACATACTTTCGTTTTTCTTCCTGTACATTAAATTTGGTTGCCACCGCTCCATAAACTACCGCTTAGGTGGCAAAAATCAGAAAAAAGTCGTTTGGCTAGTGGGCATTGTGTGGAAAGGAACGAGGGCAGGACTATTGGCTAGTTGCTTCAGGTTGATTTGTAAGAATGTGTTTTTACTTTCTTATTTCCTCCTATTTACCAAAGTTGATTATTACCCCTCTAACTGTGGATCTGTGGATTTTTCTCGGAAGAGGTGGCAATCGGAAGGAGCGAGGTCAGGAAAGTAGGGTGATTGTATTAAGTTGTTTGTCTGTAGGGTTTCATTCATAAATTCGTTTTTCTATCTTTCTATTCACTACAACTAGCTATCTCCTCCCTGAAATCACATACTAAGTTGCAAAAATAGCCACTTTTGTTGCGAGGTCAGGTTTATTTGTAGTGATGTAAGTTATTTCTTCGGTTAACCAAAGCTTGTTTCTTTTCTCCAAATTCTCGTTGATTCTGTATTAGGAACCGGCATTGTTTTCTGTCTGCGATATGACATCATGTGATATCATATANTATATATATATAACCCATTATATTTTAGTGGTCTATTGACCAAATTACTTCTTTCAATTACTTAATCTTTTTATGTAAGGTTTGGTTGAAATGAAAAAGTTAGTGTCACAAGCGGGATTCGAACCCACAACCTTCGGCTCAATACGCCGCTGCTCTAACCACTTGAGCTATCGTGACATAAGTGGTTCGAGCAGCGGCGTATAAAGCCGAAGGTCGTGGGTTCGATTCCCGCTCGAGACACTAAACTTTTTCATTTCAACCTTTCATAAAACGATTTTATATATATACATAACATATAAAACGCAAACATAGAAAGGCAGAGGGCCAAAAGTTGCTTAACAGAACTGAGTTGACATGTGCATAATTCCTGGAATGGGGTAATAAAGTAATGAATGCCGATGTATCACAATTGTAGATGCGCTCGTTAAAAGTTTACTGCTCTGTCTGCATAACTCTTACGTGAACTTCTTTCTATTGTAGTTGTTCCACGAATTTACCAACATTTCCGTCGATAATTCCAGAGGATAAATTTGATTCGGCCGGCAAGAAAAAATAGAGGGGCTAATAATGCAGAAGACCGCAGAGGTCGGCCCCGGATTGATATATATTCATGGAATCTTGGAGAGAAAAGCAAACAATATTACCATATCAAGAGGGATTCCTCTCAGCCCCTCGACTCGTCACGGAGACGATTAATCTCTAGAATTATTTTCCCCGGTTAGGAAAAGTTAACCACCGAAATAGACAGCTTTTCACTCGAGACTCTTTTGTTTCCAGGGCTCCCTAACTTCCACCAGAACTATTGTCCTAGGTCTTTTGTTTTCATATGTCCTGGCACGAAAAGTTTATCGCTTTTTTTATTCCCTGGCTTGTTCTAAACACTAAGGTCGCTGCTCAAAAACCGCCGAGCTCGCAGTCCTTATTCAAAATAATTAGAATTTTTATTGTATCAATACGAAAATATAGGATTTGGCAAAAGACATCCCTAGACCTTAACAACCCTCAAAGGCTTAAAGTTATTGACATTTCTGATTGAAAACTTGGTTTATAATGTCAAAAATTGAAAAAACTTACTAATGTACATAGATACATGTGTATATTAGGGTAAAGTAGAAAGTAGATCTGCTTAATTTCTTCAAAGATGTCATTTTAATCACAAGACTGTATCATTTATGATGTTGGAAAAGATGATCTGTTGCGTGTGTAGTATGAAGTATAAACATAAATTGTAGCAATTCCGCTGAGGGAATAACTGTAGAAAAAATAATGATGTTTTTGCAGGAACCAGACCTTGCGATTAAACTAGTTAATGGTAGTGATTGATTATGGTGAGTGATACGATCTGTGCACGTTCAGAAAGCCATAAATTGGATTGGTATCGTTATTGAACTGCCCTTGTGCGATCGTTTAGTAAATGTGCCATTGGGTGTTCTGAGAAAATCTGTTAGTAAGAATTTTTTTTAGATATTTTCTCTTGGGTTATCTCTAATTACACTGATTTTATAGTATTAATGATTTTACGGTTAAATCAAAAATGATGGCTTAAGGAAGCAGCCGGACGACTGAACCGACCGACCTTTCTTATAGTGAAGGTCAAAACAAGGACACTCACTGGCATTTTCTACTCCCCTAAGGTCAGACTGTGAGAATCGTCTTTCTTTTATTCTCTTTCTTTTTTTCAAATTTCCCAGTGAATTTTTAAAGAACGCGTGTTTCCCGTTTCAATTGTTCTAGGGAACCGCCACACCCCCAGGGCACGTAAAGTGTCCAATTTGGACGTTTTACCAGGCCGGATCGCTTTTATCGATTTTGCATGCTAAATGGGCCGAAAGGCTTTTAACAGATATTAATGGTTTACCATCGAACACATCCACGTATCAGTTTGCGGTTTCAGGCTTACTTGCCAACTTAAAATCCACTCCCCACTTTTTTAAACTTATCATAATCAATTAACCAAGGTTCCTACAAAATAAATAGTTTTAGTACATTACTCTCTTTTGGTTTTATAATAAACCGTTGCATTTTCTCATTATTTGATCTATTTATTACAGTACATTGGGCCTAGTTTACATAGGAATTAACCCTACTACTGAAATTAGCGTTAACGGCTCGAATTTAGTCCTAGCCTTAGTCCCGCTTAAAGTTTAATAAATATGTAAATTTCTACCAGATGGAATTAATGTTACGAATTATCTATGTTGTACCAAGATACACATATAAAATTACAAGCAGTACTACGTGAAACAACTTTAAAACTTTTTATCCAAGGACAATTATAACCGCACTCGACATCATTTCAATTAAATAAATCCCGTTTTACGGTAGTCGACCGTAAAAACTATATTCCTCTAAATCTGGGCATATGCAACGATGATCCCATGTGCAGATCATGTAATGAGGAGGAGGAAACCGCCACCCATATCACCTTCGAATGCGAAGCAACAGCTCAAAGGAGATTTAACCTAATATATGAAAAAAACTGAGGGAATCAAATTATACCAGCCACAGTCAATGACCTGATACTTCTAAGGAGAAGGATTGAGTCTATTGCACTGAACTAAAGAACTAGGAAGGTACAATTTGGCTGCAGTGCCTGGGGAGCGCAAACCCCGCTTACTAGTATTATTATTACCATACCATACCTCTAGATCTGGTTAGGGATGGATATAAACCATTTAGTCGAAAAGAAATATCACATGAAGTACGACAGCATCCTAAAAGGATATTTGAAATTGGTTATGTTTTGATCACAGCTGAAGTTCTCCGAAAACTTTCCAAATAAAGCGGCGTATTTATGACTCATTTACTTAATGCACTGTTGGGCTATATAAAAACTTAAACTACCCTTAATCTTACCGATCCATTAGTAGTCATAGCCCTGATCGTTGATGTCGATCCAACATAACTGCGCTAATTATCTTGTTACCAACGAAAAAAAGATAATATAATTATGTAGCTATGTCAGCAGTACACACATATGTACAAATTTGCCAAATCGTTCAGACCATGGGGCTGCGGAGAGAGGGCCAAGCTATGATGCAAACAGTGGGACGTTGAAGAAATTTCTTGGTATAGAGGATTAAGATATAGGTGATAGTTTGGAGTTTGGTTCGGATCTTCCACGAATGATCAATTTTTAGGCTGATATAGAAAGAACCGTTGATGATACAGCGGACTTTGGTTCGGAAGGATTTGATTCGTTTGATATTGGAGGATTTTGCCAATTTATATCAACTTTTTAACTTTCTAATGACAAATCGATTTAATGACCGATAATCTAAAATAATGCCCAATGTAGCGGACTTGGTTGAATGGAGACATCACCTTGTATCAGTAGAATGGTGGGAAGGTCCTAAGTCTGGGCATATAGTCACGTGTTTTGTCCTATATTTTTATTTTTACTATATGCTTCTCGGTCTTATTCTATTGCTTCTGTTGCTACGGGTCGCAATGAGCGAATAGAAGTCTCGTCCGCCTTATAATTTCTGTGATATAATGCGTTGGCATGTATAATGTAAATTCTGTATATGATTGGTCTTAATATACTGCCTTGCAGTGCGTCAGGTTTGACAGGCATGATTGTGAAAAATCGAAGCCGATTCTCACTTAAAACCAGCAGTACGAGACGGACTTAAAGACGAGACAGAAGATATGAGGGAGGATTCTAAATAATTAGCGATTACTTTTGGACAAGGTAGCAAGTCAATCTTGATAGCATTGGGTAAACCTCTTTCTTGTTAGCACTAAAAATATTTTTTTTTGTTAACAGGCTTTGAAAAGTGTAAATATTGCAAAGAGAGTTGTAGTAGCGGAGTGATAAGCGTGTTAGACTTTCGACTCTCAGCGTGCTCGTAGACCGCGCGATCGTGTGTTCGATTCCCACCGTAGCTCCAGGAATTTTCTTCCCTTCCCACCAATATAAATATAATTTAATTTTCTGGCTAATATGGAAAACAGAAGGTCATAAAAAATATACAGATACTTAAAAAATTGTTTTTCAAATTACCTTTATTACGTTTTTGATCAAGAACTTTAGCCCAAAGGATTTGTTGCGATACTTTTTGACACCATTTCTTAAAAGGAATTTTAAATGATAAAATAAACTTAATTTCTAACAATAGTTTGTTGGCACCTTTTTTGGGATAGTTATATTATTTATCCATATATATTTAGCATATATTTGACCATATTAATTAATATATTATTTAAGATATTACAGATCATGAGTAAGTCAATTAAAAACTTTGGCCTGTGGACTATATTTATATTTTTTAAACATTATCAAATGATAAATTTCATAAAAGACTGTTTTTTGTAAGGAAAGATTTATACTTCATAATCATTATAACCGAAAGAATCCGTGTTTTTAAGGAAGGACTTCTGTAAACAATTTCGCTCATACGAAAGGATGTTCAACCCTTTTTGGACAGGATTATGATCAAAGTCGATCTGGGCCGGCTTACTACGGCTTAGATCTTTCGTCAGACTGAATATCAACCCGGTCCGACAAGAGATGATAATTTTCGATAAATCTGTGAACTTTTCATTCACAACATGCAATTTAGTCGGATGTTATGCGCCTCCGCTTAATCTTTAGAATGTTTGCTTTTAGTAGAGTAATTTATTATGGTAATGTTGGAAGAAACAGGTGGAGGGGTAAAGGATCGATATAGTAAATAGGACTATGCTTGGGTTATATCATTATTCTCCTAGATAAATAATCTGTTTTTTGTGTTTCCTTTGTAAAATAAAATTAATGGTCTTGTTAGAAGAACGAATTTATGTTTATGTAGCGCTGGTTTATTTCGTTTCTTTTTCCGATCAGGAAGGCACCGTTTAGCAAAGAAATTTCACTAAGGTCATAAAACCTAAATGTAACAGGACTCCTTTCCTTGATGTTCTTTCTCGGAATCGAAGATATTTGAAGTTAAACCGTAGGAAAGGACCGTCTCACGAGGCCTTTTCCCCTTTTATTTACGCCCCATAAAACCTCGGAAACGGACCAGAGTCCCCGACGGCATTGCGGCAGAGGCGTAAAGAACCAGTCGCGTGCCTGACGTTTGTTCCAATCTCGCGAAACACCCCCTTCCGTCGGACGAATTTTAATTATTCATTTTCTTCCTTTTTTTAAAAGCTTTATCGCCTCTTTCGAGGCGTTTAAACGCCCCCTTAAAAAAGGAAAACTTGCTAATATCATCTCTTGAATTTTTCAAGGAGTTATTACCGGAGTAAAGTGGTGGGCGTTGGGAAGAATTGGATGTACGGCAGTTGGTCTGATAAGCGATAATTATCTCGTCCAATTTTACAAGGAAGTGTTAAATTCCCCAACGAAGTTTCGTACTTCATAGAAAATCATTAAGTAGACTATGAATATTTAAAACAAATTCTTGAAAAAATCATGACATATCAACAAAATGAATTTCTGACACAGTTTTTTTAGACAACTTTTAATTTTGACTGCACTTTTTTTTTAGTCAAATCGGCAATCTTGTATGGCGTATTGAAATAAATAAAACATATTTTGTTACATATTGTGGGTGGTGTTTAGTGAGTTAATTAATGATTATTTGGAGATGGTGAGATATGGTCTGCTGTGACGTAGATTTTAGAAAAACATTTTCTTTATCGTGCCAACGTTTCGATCTTTATTGAGATCATCTTCAGGGCCTAGGATTTATAAACATTGTTCAAATTTTACAAAAACATGTAGGATGTGAAAAAAAAATTTATGAATAGCTCATGTCATTCTTGTGTCTCACTGGCACTCTCAACACGACACACAATAATAACACATCTACACGGAAAACAAAAACTTTGAGTGAGTACAAATTCTTTGTGTGAATCTAAAATTTTTAGCATTGTATAAATTCATTTTTTTGTCCCATCCTACATGTATTTGCAAAATTTAAACAATGTTTATAAATCCCAGGCCCTGAAGATGATCTCAATAAAGATAGAAATGTTGGCACGATAAAGAAAATATTTTCATTGCGATCTAACATGGAATAACAGTGGTATAGGCTACAACGGGCACGGAAAATTTAAATAGCTCTTGCAATATGTTAAATGGTGGGTTTGTCAAAATATGAACGACATTTGACTAGGTATGAAAACACATAGACACACTTCCTTCCACAACTCGGATACGGGGTTCCAATAATAGACATATCCAAGGAAAATTTTTACTACTCCATTGCCACCAAGTTTTTACGTGTTACAAGTTTTTCACCTGATGTTCAGAGACGCCACTGGCTTGTTGATTGTCAGGTAACTAACTACAAAATTTAAAAATGAAAAATAAATACATACAAATAAATAACCATTCATTTACTTGGTGTAAAAATTACTTGTTTGGATCAGTTGCAGGCACCCCAAACTTCCCCAATTAGTGAGGAACACTTTTTTTAAATGACAAAACAAACATTCGAATTGTACTGTAAAACTTCATTTTTAAAAAAATGTTGTCTCAGTATAATCAAAGCATTATTAACATCAGAAAAGTACTAGTTAATATTGACAAATTTTTGCAATGGTGTTGCAAGCAGGTTGCTTAGACACTTCTTAACATAAGCAGCAATTCTATTAGAGCATCATGATTATTTTTTTCTCTTTTCCCTCTTAGACCTGTCTGTTTCTTTTTCCCCTTCTGTCTTTCTATCAATCTAACTCTAACATTTTCACACACATTCTCTCTCTCTCTCTCTCTCTCTCTCTCTCTCTCTCTCTTTCTTTCTTTCTTTCTTTCTTCAGGAACTGTGGTCGGTTGCTTGGGCACTTCTTATCATCCTCAGTCTTCAGTAATGTTCATGCAATTTTTTTCATTTTTCTATCTCAGGTTTTCTCTATTTCTTCTTTCTCTCTCTCTCTCTCCTCTCCTCTCTTCTCCTCTCTCTCTCTTTTCTCTCTCTCTCTCTCTCTCTCTCTCTCTCTCTCTCTCTCTCTCTTTTATGCCATCTATATATCCCACATCCGGTTATTGGGAGGAAACGTAAATTATCGAAAATCCCAAGACCATCGGGACATTTTGGCCATTTGCGTGGTGAACATGTAGTTAGTTCGGTCGTTTCCGAACTATCTGGTCCAGCTACCGATGCTGTTTTGATCTGTATTCTGTGTTTGGTTTATGCCCATACAAAATGTCATTCCAATGTTGTAGGATTCCACATTTTACTTTGGCAACCATAGAGATATATTATTATTTTTTTTTTTTTTAACAATTTGTACAAGTCATTGTTATTTATCGATCGGATAGGTTCTGTGTTTTTAACCTAAAACGGAAATTCGTTTTTAATATCCGCCTCTGCGGAAAACAAGCCGTTAACATGCTCGTTCAGTTCCAACCGGACAATTTAACGCTGGCAATACACATTCCCAGTGCTGTAACAAAGCACTTTTAATGTCACTCATTTTCTCTGGTTTTCTAACAAAGATTTTCTTGTATTCCCCCCAAACACAAACAAAAAATATTAATAATCGTCTTAGGTGGATCGTGGTAGAAAGCATGAAAGTTTACACACAGAAGGCACCCCTACGGAATAGAATCACAAAAGAATATTATTGGATCTTTCATCAGGGCGGTAAAAAGACTCCGAAAAATGTAAAGAAGGGGGCCTTTTTCTTGTTGAGGGAACAAAACAGCATCCACCCCCTTAATCCCTTTTTTTCTCTGACATTTACCATTTTTGTTTTGTCTCCTTTATTTTATTTTAATTTATTTCCATTGCGGTTTACATTTACATAACTTTTTTTTAATTAACTTATTCACTGTAGGCCCTCTATCTAGCTATCTATCTATATCTTTCTGCCTCTTTATCTATCTAGGTCTATTTCGATCTATTTAGTTTACTATCTATATCTGATCTATCTATGCGTCTATTTTCCTATCTGCCTATTTTCTACGCCTTCCTTCTCCTTTTCTTCGATTTTCTCTCTCTCTCGCTCTCTCTTTCTCGCTCTCTCTCTCCCTCGCTCTCTCTCTCTCTCTCTCTCTCTCTCTCCTCTCTCGATATAGATATAGATGAAGATATATATATATATATATATATATATATATTCTTCTCTCTCTCTATATATATACACTTTTCGCTTTTACTCTTTTCTTCCTCTCTCTTTATTTTTATTCTCCTTTATTTCTTGTTCCTCTTTACTTTTACTTTTTTTCTTTTCTTCTCTCCTCTCCCTTTCTTTTCTTCTCTTTCCCTCTTTCGATGTCTCTATTTCTTTCTTTCACCCTCTCCCTCTCCCTCTGTTATTTCACTTCTACTCTACCATCTCTAGCGCGCGCTCTTTATTTCTTTCTTTCTGTCCTTTCTGTCTTTCTCTCTTTCATATTATATGGATTTATCGGCTTCTCTCTGTATTTATTTTTTCTCTCTTTCCTGTCTTCTCTCTCTCTCTCTCTTTCTATATANATATCTATATACATATATATACATCACTATCTCTGTCTTTACTTTTCTCTCTTTTATTTCTTCTCTCTCTCTCTCTCTCTCTCTCTCTATTTCTATCTCTGTCTATGTATCTATATATCTATCAATATCTCTGTCCTTATTTTCTCTCTCTCTCTCTCTCTCTCTCTCTCTCTCTCTCTCTCTCTCTCTCTACCTCTACCTCTATCTCTATCTCTATCTATCACTATCTGTGTCTTTACTTTTTCTCTCTTTCCTTTCTTCTCTCTCTCTTTCTCTCTCTCTCTCTCTCCCTTTCTCTCTCTATCACTATTGCTATCTCTGTCTTTACTTTCTCTCTTTCAATTCTTCTCTCTTTGATATTATATGTATATCTTTTATCGCAGCTGACTCCCCGTCTCTCTTTGGCTTTCTTTCTTTTTTCGTCGATTCACATAGTTAACTTTGTATTGATCGTATATAAGATCGATTGAGTCCGTCGTATTTCTATTTCAGCAGTTGTTTTTTTTTTTTTTTTAGTTTTTTTTTAATATTTAGAGAAATAAAGTATAAAGTGTGTATTCATATTTTCCATTTGAACTTCTATTCATCTAGAAATTATCATTTATGATGGCAATAATTTCGAAGACGGAGAATTCGCCAACATTGTCCGTGATTAAATCGAAAAGCAATTTCTCTACCATTTGAAGGTAGTGAAGTTTCAATAAGTAAGTTTTTTTTAAAAAGCCTCTGATCCATAGGTTCAAAACGCCCCCGAATGGGTATACGGAAGCTTTGGAAGGGAATATAGCGCGTATGCATTATGTATCGAGAAGCCGGCTACAAATCTCCCGTACAACCCTCTGACCTCGGGAACAGCCAAGACTTACGACATGGAATATTCCCGGTCGGATAAAATGTATATGGAAGAGGATTCTATCTGTATTCGTTGGCTTCAAGAATTTTTAAACCGGTCTTAACACGCCCAAAGACTACACGAATTTTTAGAAAGTGTACAATTTTTAATATTTGTTTTTATGAAAGGATAGCAAGAAAAGTACACCGCCGGAATTTTTAATGTGTAATTAAATGAATTTTGTCTCTTTCCAATTATTATTTAATATTTGGATTTTACACCCGGACTTTTACAAGGCTTATAATGGAAATTACATTTCAAACTTCTGATAATTTACGAAAAACAGAGAAGAGTTGCTATGAAAGTAGGTAAAGAAGTTATTTAAGTAAATAACAGTTATGAGCTTTTGTTTATAGTTTGAGGAATTTATTTTGCGTTATAGAAACAACTGGCAACTCCTGAAAAGTACAGCTTAATTATCCAAAAGGAAGCTTTTGTATCAGTAAAACGCTCACGTTCGAGGGTGGGAAAGTCATTTACATTTCGATGCACTCGCCCTTGGCTGTGCCACTATTCTCTCTCTTTTTTACGCTTTTCAAACAAAACGGTAAACGTTTCTTTGCCCATTCGTGATAAAAGTTTTAAAAAAATGTTTACGCGTTTGTTAAAAAGCCAGGTTTCTGTCTTAATTCTACGGATGAAAATTTATATATTTAATTGCCCTCTCACAAGGCGTGTGTAATAATGAAATAAGCTCGAATGGGCACTCCGGGATTAGCTCTGTACTCTGGATAATCTTATTTTTGGAAATTGTGTTCTCGCCAGCTAATTGCAAGGGGCTCGAGGAAGCAATTCCGCCTGGCTTCACTGTTGTCCAGGATGGTATAACCGAGCGCCTGACTGATGACCAGTTCCGCAATTATTTGTCCATCTCTCTTCTTAGGGCAAACAGTTTTTTAAATTTCAAACAGAATAATGCAATAGCAATGTTTGGCGGCACAAATCCGCCCCTGGCGGGTTTTAGACCACTTTCAATGCTCTACAATTTAATAATTAGCAAATAAATTATAACGATGATCTGTCTAGTCTCGGCTGTTGAATGAGTGCCATGTTAGTCCAATAATTAATACAATTAATAGTGTATTAATTATTGTATTAGTGTAATTAGTGTATTAATTAATAAAAATCAAACAAAAAGAGCGAGAATACACGCCTACATTAACGTATGTAATTTTTATAAACCTTGTTAATTTTTTTATTGAAGTACACAATCCGGATTGTGTACTTGTTTAATTTTTTTTTTCATTAAAAAATTTAATCTTCTAGTTCACATTAACAATTTAAATATATCGTATTGGGTTTGTTAGGCGTGTTTATTTCTGCAGATCTTGTTGATTTTGTATATTTTTTAATTTTTTATTTATTTATTTACATTTAAGTTCAGAATTCTTCCAGTTTCTGCTTGAATATACTGAGAATTCGATAGCCTAAGGTTTTAACAAGGTTTATCTTTCGTATTCATTCTTAAGTTTATTAATTTAATTAATAATAATAAAACAAAAAGAGCGAGAATTCACGCCAACGTTAACGTATGTAATTTGTCTAAACCTTCTTGATTTTTTTTGTTAATTTAAATACACAATTCAATCAGTTTCTGCTTTAAGATAGCCTAGGGTTTTAGCAATGTTTGCTTTTTAAATGTATTTATTA
Organism: Cimex lectularius; assembly: GCF_000648675.2. Lineage (NCBI taxonomy): Eukaryota > Metazoa > Arthropoda > Insecta > Hemiptera > Cimicidae > Cimex > Cimex lectularius. Next base: position 484,306 of record NW_019392768.1, on the reverse strand, counting down.
ACAAAAATTAAACAAAAAGAGCGAAATTATACGCCAACGTTAACGTTAACATGTAATTTTTATAAACCTTGTTGATTTTTTTATTTTATTTAAGTACAAATTCAACCAATTTCTGCTTGAAGATACTGAGAATTCGCTAGCCTAGGGATTTAGCAATGTTTATCTTTCATATTTAGCTTTTAGGTGTATTTATTAACAACATTATATAAAAAAAAGCTAGAAACGTTCTTTAATTTTGTGGTTTTTGACAAAATTTAGGTACGGAATTCATCAAGTTTATGCTTCAAGATACACTGAGAATTTTTTCGCCCTTAGTGCCATGTACCGTATTCATGTGTGTGTGCGTGTTCACGCGCGTGTGTATTTCTTAACGAAATTCGAACAAAAACAGCGATAATTAGCGGAGCGTTAGTGTGCGTCATTTTCATAAATCTTGTTTGGTTTTGTACGGTTATTTTCAAAATTTAAGTAAATCTTGCGGTTGTGATCTGAGAATTTTCAGAATCTTCAGACTCTAACATAATTCGTTTCTATCTTATTCAATTTTTTTAGATATATTTATTTACAAATCCCTAAAATTTATACCAATCTTAAGTTTTATATTTTTTATAAATTGTGTTATCAAAGTTGGTTTTTGGAGTGTATTTATTAACAAAAACAGCGAGAATATGCGGGCCAACAATCTTTGTAATGTAAGTAACATTATATTAAAACATTGGCTCATTTCTGCTAGCCTAGTGAAAATTAGTTCACCTAAGGTTCTAACAAAGTTGAATTCAGTTTTTTAGGAGTATTTATTATTTTAAAATAAGCATTTATAGGCCAACGTTAACATTGATAATTTGTATAAATTTTGTTTGATTTTTTTAGTTTATTTAAAGACAGAACTCTTTCAGAATGTTTCCGCTTGAAGATACTAATAATTCGTTCATCCAAAGGTTTAACAAAGTATATCTGTCATATTCGTTTTTTAGGGTTTTTTGACGAAAAACAAATAGAATGTAAGGGCCAACAAACATTTGTCATTTTCATAGATGTGGTTCGATTTTCAAAATTTGAGTACAGAATTCTTCAAAACCCTGTTTAAAGTACCTAAGAATTTCTTGAGCTCTGTTTTTAAAAATGTTTATCCACCATATTTATTTTTTTATTTATTAATTATCTATCTTGTATTTCATAAACTGTATTTGCAAACTTGTATTTTCAACACAATTTACATTCCCTGAATAATCATTATTAACTCTCAAGCAAATCATGGTTCAAATGATATTCACCAACTAGAAACATCATTGTTGTGCTATCTCGTTATAACTTACTTCTAAATTGTAAGACTAAATTCTCCCTCGATAAATAATAAGGTAATTTTATGAAAATCCAGTTTTGTTTAGAAATGTAAAGTACAAAAATTATAAACATGGTAAATTCGTAATAAGAACAACTTGTCGCTATACTCTCTTAAATTTGTACTTAATAATACCCCTAGAAAAAAATATAATAGCAAAAATCAAAAATTTGTAAGTAATGCCGAGTAAGTACAAATAAAAACGTGAGATAGCACACTTTATTTAAACAACGCTTTCGAGGTGTGACGATTTTGATTAAGTACCCGTATAAACCTCTTATAAATAATTCATTATTAACAGAGACACGTAAGGGAAACGTAAGTAAATAGACACTGGTGGCAGCACGAAGGAGCCGGGGTATAAATGCTTAATTCGCCTTGGGAAACAGTGAGACGTGGGTCCTCCCTAGGCTTGCATATGGAATATCCTTGTGCGATATACATTTAAGAAACCTTGGTTGATTTCTTAGGAATTCTCTGACGAAAACAATGCAAATTCTTAAATCCGTCAACAGAAGATGCAAAAAGAGAACAAATAGAATAGGCTTTAATATTAAAGTGACTGGGGTTAAATAAGATTTTTGACATATCGACTGAAAAACGTGTTTTTCGTTGATTTCTTGTAAAAAAAATAAATAATTAAATCTTAAATGTCTGCCCAAAGCAAAAATAATTCAGATAAATCTTTGGTACAATCATGGTAATGTTCAGGAAAAAACTAAAAATATGTTAATTGAAATCATCGAGATCTAATAGGTCTAAAATTGGGTTTTATTTAGGATTTACCCTTGAGGTACTCAGGATTCTTAAATATCTGGCCAAGCCAAACATTCAGAAATGTCATTGGTTCAATCGTAGTGAATTTTCAGGGAAAACTGAAAAATAAATTAATTGAAATCATACAGATTTAGCCTTTTCAAGTTATCAGCGAAACAAGTTCACAAGCCTTATTTTCTTCACTTATATATCTATTGAATATATTAAAAAATACAAAGATACAAAAGTTTTATTGTATTAACGAAACAAAATACAATTTGTATCAGTTAATACATGAAAAAAAAACTCCTCAAAGTCATAGTCATTAACAGTGAGGAATTTTGTTATATTACATGTGGTACATTATTAAAAAAGTTTACAGCCCAATATTTACAAGAGTTTTCACATATTGTAAGGTTCAGCCGCTCAGGAACTATTTTGTTACTTTCTCGATTTTTTAAGTCTCACTTTGTTTGTAACAGTATATTACACATTCTAAAATATCCATTATATTTAATGTTCTATTGACCAAATTACTTCTTTCAATTAATTAATCTTTTTATGTAAAGTTTTGGTTGAAATGAAAAAGTTAGTGACGAGCGGGATTCGAACCCACGACCTTCAGCCGCTGCTGTAACACTTGAGCTATCTTGACTTCGATCCACTCGGACACCAACTCCCTATCAAAAAGAAAAATGGCAAAAAGGAGGGAAAATTCAAAAGGGTTGAGATGGGGAGTTGGTGTCCGTGTGGATCGAAGTCATGATAGCTCAAGTGGTCAGAGCAGCGGCGTATTTAGCCGGCCGTGGGTTCGAATCCCGCTCGTCACTAACTTTTTCATTTCAACCAAAACCTTACATCAAAAGATTTAATTGTAAAATATATTAGCTGGGCAAAGTCAAAATGTTTAATTTAGTAAATGTATTCATACATCGTTAAAAATTAACCTAATTTGTGACTGATATCTGCATAGTTAGGCCTGGGTAAAGTTAAAATCCAAAAGCTTTTAAAAAATTTATTTACGCAATGCTGTAGGTCGAATTACCATGGAAAGCGGAAACAAACTTTGTTCATAGTTGATGTCTCTTGCTTACGTGTTTTAAATTATCGTTCCATCAATTTTAATAAAGCGGCAGTTTCACTTTTAAAGGCGACGCGCCTTCGGCCAATTACCGGCCTACGTACATAAAGGAAAGTTTAGTCAAAGGCTTAGGCTGTTACTTAAGCCGTGAATGCCGGTTCAACAACATCCGAGAACCTTAAGTTAATATAATCGCGAGTAATTGACTTGACCAAACTAGCATGAAATTGATTCGTACCTCAGGGTGCGCTTGAGGAAAATGGATTCCATTAAAAAAAAATTTTACGATTGTCAAGCCTGTCAGTTTTGTGTAACTTAAAGCTTATTGTGCGCTTTTTAAAACTACAATTTTATGTTTGAGATAGTTTATTGATACCTTTAGCTGTCGACTGAAAAGACGGAAAACAAAATCTATGAACTATAGAAAAGCTAGATCAAGAATCTTTTCGAAGATAACTACAATTAAAAAAATAGGTGGATGTGGCTAGATGTGTGGCCCACCTGAGAGGAAACAGATTCGACAGGGCCGTATCTCGTCGACGACGTCAAATACCCAGGAGTACGAAATGTCAGTGTCATCGCTGTCCTTTTCACCGAAATGATAGTCCTCTCCGTGATCCATTGTTCGATTCATTCCTCTCCCCCTTTCTTCCTTCCGATGTCACCTTCAGCCACCCCTGGGTTAAATGACGACTTCAGACGATACCTGTTTTCACCCCTTTTTCGAGAAAACTTCGCCGTTCCATAACTAACTTTCGATAGACCCTGTCCGAGAACTTTTTTATAACTTGCACCTCAGGCGAGGGAAAACCGATTTTATTTCTTGTGAATTATTGTCAAATATAGTGAACACCTTTGAACTATTAACTTTTAAATAAAACCGAGGGAGAAAAAGAGTATGATTCTGATGCGTGTTTTTACTTAGCTTTTTTGCCAAACATTTATTTTACACATGCATAAAGTAACAAATTAAATAAATTAAAACAAAAATTATTTAAAACAGAATAGAGCATGCAGTGAGGCTCTCAGATAATGGTTCAAAAGAATCAAAAAACTCCCTGAAATTTTACTGCGATGACACATGTTCATCACTAGAGCTTATAAAGACACAAAGAAACTTTGTGATTCTAAAGGCAAATATATATCCCATGATTAGAGAAACGATGTTTTCTTATATTTCGACCTCAACAGTTTTATGATTTTTCCTTCTTGAAGGTGGGATAATAGGTCAGACTCCGAAATTTTTAACGTTTTAATAATTAAAACGTTTGTTCGGAGTCTGAATATGTACCACACTGGGTCTTTTTTTAAATAAACTGTTATAAAATATTAATGACTGACGACCACTGATTTAACCACTGTTAACTCACCTGAGTCGAAATGGCTATTCTCTAACTCTAGGAGGGGAATAAGGAGGCTGATAGGTATCCTAACGGGCCATTGCCCCTTGAGAAGACACCTCTTCATAATGGGTACTCTACCAGACCCCTTCTGCCGCTTCTGCGAAACAAAAGAAGAAACGGCCCGACACTACCTCCNTTTTTTTTTTTTTTTTTTCAGATGACCTATAATCCCACCTTCAAGAAGGAAAAATCATAAATTGTTGAGGTCGAAATATAAGAAAACATCGTTACCCTAATCATAGCAAATATTTACTTTAGTCTTGTGAATTTGTCGTTTCTTTTGCAACGAATCAAAAAGTACGAGTTTATCTTTGCCGAATCGGCTCAGAGGAAAAGATCAGTAAATCATATTTTAACTAAGACTTTTAAATCATTTTATATTATTTATTATGTGTGGTGATTAGTGACCGTTAATCGATGATTATTCAAAAATCGTGAGATGCGGTCTGGTGTGATGTAGGTTTCAGAAAAAAACATTTTCTTTATCGTGCCAACGTAATAAATATGACGTAATCTACAAAATCAACTGTTTAAACTGTCCGGCAACTTACATCCCAATATCTGGACAAGAGAGTAAAAAACATCTATGATTGCAAAAAATCCTACAAGACAAACACTTTAAGTGAGAAGAAATACTTTGATTGAATATAAAAAAATATATTTTGCATTGTGTAAATTCACTTTTTTAGCTCCTAAATGTATTTGTTAAATGTAAACAATGTTTGTAAATCCCAGGCCCTGAAGATGATCTCAATACAGATCGAAACGTTAGCACGATAAAAAAGAAAAGGTTTTTCGAAAACCTACGTCACACCAGCCCGCATCTTACGATTTCTGAATAATTATTTATTATGTTCACCCACCATTCGGTTTTTTTTTTATTCAAGGGTAGGGGGAGAATAACTGATGAGAATTTGAGGAAATAAAGGGTTCTGGGTGCAGAGGTCTGGATAATGGTGGGTGATAAGTTTCCAAGGACCTCTTTAGTCCCTACATAACATTAAGGGGCCCTTCAATTACGAAGCGGTCTACGCCTTTCCCTCCGACTGCTTTCCTAATGACGTGAGGATTTCACAGCCCTTTCGACGCCGAGAAGGTTCATCCGGAAGAAAATTGACTCTGTCAAAGAAAACGAATTATCCTAAAAGAAAACTATGTTTCATCATTGAAATACTGTAGATGTGGAATGTAGTCAAATAGTTCTCTTTGGTTCAAAAAATACAAAAAAAGAACCATATTTAGCCTGGTTTTGTTTATTAAACCCATAGTATTGTATTATTGGGTTGTCCGGAAAATAATGCAGGATTTTAAGTTTTCATTAAAAAAAATCTATATAAAATATTCTGTTTACGTTTACAGGATTACTCNGTATGGGAAATTATTTTGATTAAAGAACATTGCTTTAAAGTAACTAGTTTCTTTTTTTTTGTTTAATACCAAAATCCTGCATTATTTTCCGGACAACCCAATATATTCATATTTCAAGCAATTCCGTTTATATTGTCACACTGACGTTCACTAAAATCCTATTTCTTTATTTTCTCCTAAACGATTTTCTTAGACATCATACATAGTAACTCAGACAAATATGCCATTACAACATTATAAAGTTACAAATATAATTATACATTGACACATACATACACAGTAGGCACGATTTTTACAAAAACCATGGAAATACTATTGCAGACAAAGATATTCACGTTTTATATGTTTTCATGCTTTCCATCTCCGTCATAAAGGCAAGGGTTTTCATTTGTGCCGTCAATAGCCAGTATCAACTTAAAAAATAGTCCATTTATGTTTACTGTCCTAATTGACCATATTAATTATTTCAATCGATTATTCTTTTTATGTAAGGTCTTGGTTGAGATGAAAAAGTTAGCGTCACGAGCGGGATTCGAACCCACGACCTTCCTAAGTCGCTGAATCTTGATGACAACACGACATTTGAAAAATGGCAAAAAGAGTGAAAATTCGAAAGGTTGTAGGTTGAGATGGGGAGGTGGTGCAGATGGAAGTCACGGTAGTTCAAGTGGTTAGAGCAGCAGGATATTTAGCCGAAGGCCGCTCGGTTTTTATTTTCTTCATTTGTATTAGAAAAACAATTTAAACGCACTGTTTTAAATTTGATGCCCTAAACAACCCCATTTGCGTGAATCAGTGTTGCTTTCAGTGTTGCCACAAACAAAACAACGGGAAAACAGTTTCCAACTGTTTCAAATCTCCCCCCACCTAGAAAATGTTAGCTAGAGGAGCGGGGTATCTAGCCGAAGATCTTGGTTTCTAATCCCGCTCGTGACACTGACTTTTTTTTATCTCAACTAAAAACCTTAATTAATTGAGTTATTAACTGGTCAAGCGGACCACGAAAACTAGTGAATTTAATAAGTTAAAATGAAGTATACTTTCACTAAAGCTCTCCGTGGCCATTTTATTTGTCGCCGAGAATCAAATAAATTACACGACATTTGAAAAATGGCAAAAAGGAGGGAAAATTCAAAAGGTGAGGTTGAGATGGGAAGTTTTTGTCCGAGTGGATCAAGGTCACGATAGCTCAAGTGGTAGAGCAGAGGCGTATCTAGCCAAAGATCGTGGGTTCGAATCCCGCTCGTGACACTGACTTTTTTATCTCAACTAAAAACCTTAATTAAATTAAAGTTTTTATTTGCATTCAAACACCTCTTTAACGTACTAAATTAAATACGAGCTCAACTGAAAACCCCCTTCATTTTGGAATCAGTGTTGCCCACAGTGTTACCAAAAGAAGGGAAGGAGGGAAAAAGAGTTTTACACCAGCCCCTCAGAAATCAAATTTTTCAATTGTAGACATTATTTGGATAAAGATTCTAATCAATATTTGTATTGTAATTTAATTTGATAATACGTAACTAATTTCCGTGTATGCTTATCAATACTGTATAAATAACGAAATAAATTAAATTTATAAGACGTTTTTCCAGAATTTTTTGTTAACTGTCTTCTTGGTGGACATTATTTTGACAATTACATTATACATGTGCTAAAGTGGCCTTATTATTTTTCATTTGTTTTTTTCACCATAGTAATTAAGCTATTTCTCTGTTTCAGCGGGCGCCACTCCAGCCGACCAGAAACAGAACGGTCGGCCGTCAACAGCTAAGCAAGGTGAGTCCCTTTAATTTTCCCGTTAAAATCCCTTGGAACTCGACAACCCTGGCAGGAACTCGACAAATTAATATTTCACTTTTCATCATCGAATCCACTCCTCCAAATAGTCACTAATCATAAATGATTTTTTTTTCACTCTCTTTCTTTACTCTGCATTAATCCGTTTGAAATGTTGGAAAGGTCTCCACTGGTTTGCAGAATGCGCAAGCCCTGTGTTCAGCCAAGAGAGGAGACATCGTCAAACGAACGGTATTCCATCGAATTATTGTTTATCTAATCACGTCTGTGAGTTATGGCCTGTTTTGAAAATGCCTAGTTGTGTTTTAACGTTTTTCTTCTTTTTTTCTCTTTTTTTTGTGTGTGTTTTTGGCTTTTCAAATAACCATCAGGGATATCGAACGTTTTTCTCCGTCCCACCACAATGGTTTTCGCAGGATAAACAAACCGAAATGACGGACTTCCAATCTTCCAGAGTAAACAAGCCATATCAGGAGCGGTGTTTGCCCTCCTTCTAAGATTTTCAAAGGAAAGGATACGGTTTGTCCCAGAGAGGTACCCATTCCCTGATAAACAATCTTTTGATATTCCTTACTATCGTCTAGTTCTTTGCTCACAACCTTAGGGAAAATAATCGAAAAACCATCGTCTTATTTGCAGTTGTTCTTTTAGCAATAGTCGGCCCCTCTTCAATATTTTTTACAAAATTCCATTTTATATATATAGCATTTCTTATCCTTGGTAAAAGTGCTAGGCGAAAATCTCAATTATCTTCATTATTTGTAGAATATAACTTTCCTTTGATTTGTCTTTGATATATTCTCGTAAATATACCGCAGGATGACTGACTCATATTGAAATTTTAAACTTTTCCCTCCATTTGCAGTATATTATATAAAGGATTCATTTAAAATCAAGGTGATGAATAAAGATCATATCCATTTTTGCTCAGACAATCGAATAAATGAACTACCTTTCATTTTATCCAATGCCAATTTCAAATCGTTTCTGACAGTGGGGATATATATGAATATGTTAGAACATAACAATCGATTTGTTTTTTTACGAGGATAAGGGGATCCATTTTGAGTCATATCTCTTCTAATGGTTTTGCTGGAAGATTTTCATATCTTTATTGATTACTATTATTAATTATAATTATAATTATTAATTATTAATCTTCTCAGGGGTATGGTATCATTCTCATCTTTATTCTATATCGAACAAGAATGACTTTCTAAATACCTCTTTTCTAGCTATTTGCAGGATAGTTGCATAGAACCTGCTACGATTTCGCTAAACAACCCTACTTCCATAAATCAGTGTTGCCTACAATGTTGACAAAACAAAGGATTGAGGGAAAAACCGCGTCTCCTATTTAATCCCCCCCCCCGAAAAGACAAAAGTTTACAACATTAAAATTCTGCTTAGGTCGTCATTGCGCAGAAGCAATATCATAAATAGTAAAAGAAACGAAACTTATTATTCGGATGTTCGGTTTTTATACGTTTTATTTACAACTATGGATAAAATTTGGCCCAGATCGACATTGCCCAGGGGAACCGGCGGTGGTCCCGAAATACGTATAGCCCATGAAAAGTTGATCAAGGAGATTATGAAATACCCCACCACATAAACTTCACAAATAGTAAAACAAATGCGTATTTTTATTTGGAAGTTATTGGATTGGTTTTTGTTGCTTTTATTTACATTACAAACAACTTTTATCGCACTATTCTAACATAGACGTACTAAACAATCCCACTTCCCAGAAGCAGGGTTGCCTCCAGTGTTACCAAAAACAAGGGATAGAGGGAAAAACTGTATCACCCGTTTAACCCCCCCCCCTCGAATAGGCACAACTTAACAATTGTGGACAAAATTTAATTTTAATTTAATTCCTCTTAGTTTACACGACGACAATCTAATCTATCGAACAAAAACAAACTTATAATATACAATACGCTACTACAACCAATTTGGACCTAACCTAATATCCCATTTTCAATGCTCTTAGTGTAAAGATCACTTGTAAATGTACTATATGTCTACACTACCCTCCAAAACAACCTTAAAATCACTGCTCTTAAGAGCAGTTGTATCATTAATGTCAATCTCATCTACGGTTACATTGTACCTCTCAGAACGTAGCACCATATTTTGTTAGTAGGTGTGTGGTGTTTCCTCTGCTTCTTTGCAGAATCTGCACTTGCCATATTGGGTTATGCCAATTTTCTTAAGATGACAGTTTAGTTCGCAGTGTCCTGTCAAGAATCCTATTAGACTTCGTAATGTTTTCCTACTTCCGTTAATGCATACTTTTACCGCGTTTCTTCCAAATTTTGCTAGAAGGTTCTTGGATTGTTTGTGTCCAATGAGTGAGTTTCATTGTTCCCTCATTTTGTTTAAGGTTATTATTGATAGTGTGAATTCCTATGCTACAGAAGGACTCGGGTCGTACCGGTATTGCAGTACTTTTCTCGAAGGGCGGCGCCCGTTGCCTTCTACTCCCAAATTTCCCAGGGAGAACTTTGTTTTGCATACCTAAAGAATTTATTATGTTCTACTGTAACCTCCCTCGCCCAAACTTTCTCCAACAATGACCGAATCTATTATTTGGAAGGATGGTTCAAGAATTGGAGGATTAAACTCAATGAAACCAAATCCCAGGAAATAGTTAGTTCATCACCTCTCCTCCAATACATTACAACTCAGTTCCTTTTCCAGCAATTAATGTCGTCCACTATTTGGGATTTGGCATCGATAAAAGACTTTGAACTGTTCAAGCTCCCTACATCGAATCCAACCTGACCTTCCCACAGACCTCCAAATATCGCTTGTCCTTGAAACCGGAATACGTCCATATAGAGCCTCCATAAAACCTTCGAACCTGATCGCAACCCTTTTAGCCCAACACCTTTCAACCCGACAATCATCTAAAGTGCCAATGGTTTCGCAATTTCTTACCTAGAGAGGGAAGTGAATTACTTCTCCTAAGTTACAGACAACTAAGTTACTTTTAGCGCTCTGAAGCTGTTGTAAAGTAACATAACAACAAGTAAATAAAAAATTAAGAGCGATTTGCTGAAAAATATCTATAAATACAGACCATTTGTAGTAGTGAAAAGCGTTAAATAGTAACGAAATGTCGAAATGAGAAGTTAATGCCCGAGGGGATCGAAGTGGTAGAGGAGCGGCGTATCAAGCCGAAGGTCGTGGGTTCGAATCCCGCTTGTGACACTGACTTTTTATTTCAAGTTAAAACCTTAATTAATTGAATGTTATTAATTGGTCAAGCGGACCACGAAAAATAGTGAAGTTAAATAGTAACATTTTAACCCTCGTCCCCGACACCCTACGGTCATACGAAGAGGGTAGTGCCCTCTTAATTACCTATCATTTCCTATTTGATTTATTTCAAACTTTTCAAGTGGCTCTGATCGAAAAATAAACACTGTTGATAAAGCACTTATTATTGTTTGATAATAACGATTGATAATTAACATTCAAATATGCATGGAAGTTTTCATTTTGCTCGTCATTTCAGGATTTTCGTTTTAATTGGAAAGCTAACTTTTTTGAATAAACAAATACATCCTTATTGCCTTTTTATTTTTAATTAAGTGTTTGATGAACCAGGATCCGATTCGTGACCGATATCGACCGGGTGAGATTCCTCGTTAACCCTTGTTCTGTTTAAAGATATCTTTTTGTGTCGGTTCTTGATTTTATTTACCTCCTTTTCTTTTAATTTTACAACCGGCTTGATGTTGAAACGCATATCCGTCCGGTAATTAATGTTTCTCCAATCTGAGAAACCCCCTTTTGCCGTCTATTGCGTGGAATTAATGCCTCCAAAGCGAGATAACACTGTGGTTTGTTCTCTCCAATATTTATTGTCCGCATTTAACCAAGTCTCGGTATCGATTCGGTATTTCGAATTGTTCTAATGCATGGGTACATACTGTAATTTCGCTTAGAATAACCGTCTTGAATTTTTTTTATGATTTTACAGGTTCAAACAATGCATTAATGCAACACCTTTATAAGTGGTAATCAATAACAAAATATCAAAATCAGCCCAATCCAATATAAATACAACAGAGCATAGTGTAATAAATTTATTCAGGAAATAATCAAAGTAATTTTAATTGCAATAACGGCCGTATTCATCTTGTAAAACGCATTGCGTTGACCATTGTCCAAAGGGTTTTTTGCTCAAATGTCTCCATCGACCAAAGCCTCCTCCCAGCTTAAGTAGCAACGATTTTTTCCCCGATTTTACCAACAAAATAGACCCCTTATTTGCATTAAAACAAAGCAGCTTTTATTTCTCCTCACTAATGCTAACCACTTGTCCATGATTAATGTCTTATCTTGTCTAGAAGTTTATTTTCAGGTTCTATCCACAGAAATGTCTTCTTTATTTTAAAAGTCATAGAAAAATCCTTGCTGTCCAAAAACACACTTCCATTTAATAAGAATATAATTTATGATTATTTAGAGATCGTGAGATGCGGCATGGGGTGATGTAATTTTAGAAAAACATTTTCTTACAGAAAAAAGTATTTCTTTCCATGCTTACATCCCCATCCTTTAAAATCAAACATATAAATAAAAAAATTAATATCTCACTAACACACTCAACACGACACACAATAGTGACACATCTACACAGAAAACCCACATTTTGAGAGAGTACAAAATAATTTGATTAAACCTAAAATTTCTAGATTGTGTGCGTCATTGTATAAATCATATTCACATCATACATGTAGTAAATATTTGTATAATTTAAACAATGTCTATAAATTCCAGGCCCTGAAGATAATCTCGATAAAGATCGAAACGTTGGCACGATAAAGAAAATGTTTTTCTGAACCTACATCACAACAGATTTCATCTGACGATCTCCAAATAATCATCAGTTAACGGTCACTAAACACCACACAAATATAATTTATTTTTGGCAGGCAATAATCAAAAGTATTTTAAAACACCACAATTTTTCAGTAAACAATTATTCCTCCCATTTGAAGAGAGAGAAAGAATGAGAAAGAAAGAAGAATTGAAAGAGAGAAAGTAAAGACAGAGATAGTGATAGAGAGAAAGAGAAAGAGAGTAAATGGAGAGAGAGAAAGAGTAAAAGAGTGACAGAGAGAGAGAGAGAGAGAGAGAGAGAGAAACAGAAGAATTAAAATAAGAGAAGTTAGAGAAAGTGTGAGATAGAGAGAGAGAGAGAGAATAAAAGATTGAGATAGAGAGAGAGTAAAAGAGCGAGAGAGAAAAAAAATGAGAGAGAGAGAGAGAAGAAAGTAAAGACAGAGATAGTGATAGTGATAGAGAGAAAGAGAGTAAATGGAGAGAGAGAAAGAGTAAAAGAGTGACAGAGAGAGAGAAAGAGAGAGAGAGAGAAACAGAAGAATTAAAATAAGAGAAGTTAGAGAAAGTGTGAGATAGAGAGAGAGAATAAAAGATTGAGATAGAGAGAGAGTAAAAGAGCGAGAGAGAAAAAATGAGAGAGAGAGAGAAAGAGTAAAAGAGTGAGAGAGAGAGAGAGAAGCAGAAGAATTAAAATGAGAGAGAGAAGATAGAGAAAGTGTGAGAGAGAGAGAAAAAAATGAGAGAGAGGGAGAGAAAAAAATGAGAGAGAGAGAGAAAGAGTAAAAGAGTGAGAGAGAGAGAGGGGGGGAGAGAGAAGCATAAGAATTAAAATAAGAGAAGGTAGAGAAAGTGGGAGATAGAGAGAATAAAAGAGTGAGAGAGAGAGAAGCAGAAGAATTAAAATAAGAGAAGGTAGAGAAAGTGGGAGATAGAGATAGAGAGAGAGAGAGTAAAAGATTGGAGAGAAAGAGAGTAAAAGAGTGATAGAGAGAGTGAGAGGGAGGGAGGGAGTAAAAGAGAGATAGAGAGAGGGAATAAAAGAGTGAGCGAGAAAGATTGAGAGTGAGAGAAAGAGAGAATAAAAGATTGAGATAGATAGAGTAAAATAGTGAGAGAGACTAAAAGTGTGTGTGAGAGAGGGAAGCAAGAGAATGAAAATGAGAGAAGGTAGAGAGAGAGAGAAAGAGAGAATAAAAGATTGAGATAGATAGAGTAAAATAGTGAGAGAGACTAAAAGTGTGTGTGAGAGAGAGAGAGAGAGAGAGAGAGAGAGAGAGAGAGAGAGAGAGAGAGAGAGAGAGTAAAAAGTGAGGTGTGTGTGTGTGTGTGTGTTTTAATAATAGTTTTTTTTTTTTAAATTAATTATACTTTTTAACTAAGGTCTTCAAAAAAGCTAGTGACAAGCAGGATCCAAACTCACAAGATGCTTAATACACCGCTACTCTAACTACTTGAGCTATAATGACTTTGATCCACCCAGACACCACCTCCTCATATCAACTTACAACCTTTTGAATTTTCCCTCTTTTTTCCCTATTTTCAAAGTGGTTAGAGCAGCAGCGTATTGAGCCAGCTTTTTCTTCTCAACCAAGGCCTTAGATAAAACGTATAAGTACTTGATATAATTAATACAGTCAATTATGAGACTTCTCGATACATATATAAATATATAAAACGTTGAAATACTTTTCACAGGTTGTATATTCTTCACCGCAAACCCTCTGGCACAATTAACATAAATCCCACTCAAAGCGAAGAAAGCCATACTAAGCCACAGCCTGATTTCCATGTCATTATACAAATCTGGATTAAACCCTGGGGTCCTTGATACCTTATCAAATTCTCCCCCAGCCCTGGAAAGATTCCTATGTAAATTTTGACAAAACAGAAAACGCCTTTTTTTTCTTTTACATTCAATTCAGGGATTTAATGAAATTTTACCATCTCCGCACTGGTCCGAGTCTAACGAGATACTTAAGAATATGCTAGGCAGGAGAACTAAACAAGTTAGCCCTTTTCAGTTTTTTATAATAGATACAATCTTGACAATAGTTTTCTATAATAGTGAAATCCATCTTTAATTGTTGATTTACCTACTTTGTAATAAATTAAAACAATAAAGTTTAGTGGTTTGCTTGGTGAAATACCATGTCTAACCAACTGTGGTGATGTCTGATTTCAATTTAGTTTGAATGTACTGTCCAAACAAGTTAAATTTCCTTTGAGCTGCTGTCAATTGGTTTACTAATAGCATAAACCGACCTTCATGTCTTAATTAGTATGACTAACTTAGAAGACAAATTTGTTTAAATAAATTTCAATTTTAAAATTATTTAAGTTTCATTTATTGTTTAAAAAAGGTTGCACTATTTTCTTTGGAACTTTCAAAACAGTTTATCTACAAGAAATAAATGGTGGCAATAAAGATGATTAATTTCATCTTCTAATCCGCATTTGTTTTCATTTGAAAATGACCTCAGAATGAAAAGTTTGTTTGACTATGAAGTTTTGATGGGTTTCCTCTGATAGACCGGCTATATAAACTTGTCTTCTTTCTGTCTAATAAGAGTTATTTTTGGGGACAGGGTCCACAGCGAGCGCCTCCACTTCCGGACTCTGGTTCTCTGATGACCTCGGCTTAGAAGGTAAAACCAAGAGAAGCATTAGAAAAACTTAAGCAGCGGCCGTGTTTGATTCCTTTGTGTGTGGTTTATCGGCACATCAGCTCCTACCCGGCGAGAGGAGCTGTTGTGCCTGCATGCTAACCTTTGTCTCCTTCCTTGTAGGCAAAAATAGACTTTTAAAACTTTTTACTATTGGGGGGGAGGTGTGTGAAATAATTATGAATCGACAGATAATTGAGTTAAAGGATGTTAATTTTAAAATATTTACAATTTGCCGACACCCGTGTATCATCAACATATTTTTAAAAAATCTGATTTCTAGACTTAATCAACTAAATAAAAATTACATGTAAGTTTTATTTTAAACTACTTAAGTTTTTTAAAATAGTTTCTGGTTAAGCAAAACGTTTTAAATATTCTGTGCGATTTATAATAAATTTCCATTAAATGAGCTAAAATTTAATTTTTTTTAAATTATCTTGAAATCATAAGGATACAAAATTTCAATGTTTAGCATCTCTTTGGAATGCGATATTAGCAATTTATGTATATATTGATATTAACTTTAAACATATTTTTGAACTTTGAACACCTCATTATTATTAGTTTATTCATTCTTTCGGCCTCTCATTCATAAAATTTCATTTATAGAAATGTCATTTCATACATCTAGTCAAAGAGTTTAGTTATTAGGGATGTTTACACGATTAATTAGCCGCTTCTGTTTTAGCCACTTAGGACACTTAAGATAGAGTAGTGATGGCAAAGAAAAGTGTTGGCACGTAGAGAAATAACAATTCAAAACCCTACTAACATCGTTTTGTATGACCTCCGTTATATACTTTACCTAATATTTTGGCCGGTTCATTTCTTTTTAGGTAAAGAGGGCACCCAAGTCGACCGAGAGGAGAGGCTCAGGCTCCTTAGGGAAAAACAAAATGACGAACGACAGAGGAAACTTGAGGAGCTTAAACAACAGGTTAAATAGAAATTAATTTTTAAAAAAAATGGTCGGTATTTATATTGTTTCTTTTGCTTGTAGGCATTGGCTGCTCAAAAGTTCCGTGAGCAGAAGGAGGAGGAGAGGAGAAGAAGAATGGAGGAGCTGAGGATGCGAGATACGGACAGACGGCATCAGGTGGAAGAGCGGAAGAGGCAGATATGGGAGGCAGAGAGGGATAGAAGAGAAGCCATTCTACGTAAAAATCAAGTAAGCCTAATCAGTTTTATTCTTAGCCTTCAAACACTAATGACTTTTTTTTTAAAGGAGCGTGAAGCCAGGATAGAATCAAAACGAAAAAATGAAAGAAGCCAGATAGTGTTTGCATTCGGAAGTTCGACACCGAGGATGCTCGAGCCTGGAGAAACATCTCCTTACTGGGCGACAAGAAGGTATATCATCGCATCACTTCCAATAACACTGTTTCTAATATTAAATTTAAAACTCAGGGCTACTTCAACGACAAACGTTATGACACTTTCATTGTCAGCGACTCCCGGTCCGTTAACAAGGCGGTCTTCAGAACGGGAATTGGACGGAAGTAAAAAGAGAGCCACTTCTGCTGGAGGGATTGAAAGAAAACCACAGCACGGTAACATTAAACTTCTCACAATTTTTTAAAATATTTTTTACACTTTTATACACACACTTGGCACACAAATATCTGGCATTCCCGACTCAATAACCCACTCAATACCCCCTAAATGTTTTATTGACCAGTAGTAACAGTGTTTTAGTTGGAATTTTGAGTCCCGTTTGCCAGGAGGATGAAATTCTTTGAAAATATATTTTACCCACCTTTTTGTTCACCCTGAGTAGAAACGACCTTGCACCTTTGTGACAAAGCACAGGAAGAAATCCCCTAGATAAATTACACAGTCTTTTGGCGAACAAACATATCAGATTCACAGCCGAAGGATTCCAGAAAGTATGTGTTTTTACAGATCCTCTTCGGATGACAAGCTCTTCGGTATACGAAGTGTTCCATTGGGGTTTGTCCCCAACAACAACAGAAAGATCTTTTAACCGTGATGGTTCGTAGACAAAGAAATCAACGAAAATATCCGCTTCTACTTTTTTCCTTTTTTTTTCTATAAAACTTTTTAGATTTTTGTCTCTTTCTTTGTCTATTTGTTTAAACAAAAACCTTTAATTGTGAAATGTTTTATCTCCTTTCTACTAAAAAAAAATTGTTCTTTGTTTTTTTTTTTGTTTTTTGTAATAATGACATTTTTGTGTTTTGTTTTTCTTTGAACTTGTTTATTTTTTTTATTTTTTATTTTTTTTTTTTTGACGTTTGTGGAATGACTGAAAGATTTTATTTTATTTTAACAAATAAAAAATAACCTTTCCAACAAAAAAAAGTTAACAAGCTTTGTGTCCCAATTTTAGAGGAAGATTTTATTTTTGTGTGTCTTAACGCTTTGGGCTTCATATTATTGAAAATGAACTGAACTCTTGGGCCTGTTTGAATTTTGAAAAAAATAAGTTTATGAATAAGTAAAACAATATACGTTCGAAGTAAAATTTTGGGTTTGTTTTTGTACGAATGATCTTGAGAGTGATAGAATAAGCATGAAACAGCCTGTCAGCTTTATTTAAATTTTGAAAAGTGTGTACAAATAAAAAAAAAAGTGTGCTGGTTTGAGTTGGGTGAGCAAGCTATGTGTATGCTTAATACGAGACTTTTGCGCCAAAAGAATATTACAAATTTTGGTCCGGTTGTGTTGTTTTCACAAAAATATTCTAGATTTTTCACTCACATTCACCATTAGTCAATTTTTTTTTTGTAGAGAAACCACCATTAATTTCTTTTAGTGTAGAAGAGTAGTTTAAAAAATAATAATAATAAAATAAAATGCTTTAAATAAAGACATAAATAATATCAAATTATAAAAGTAATTTCACATTAGAAGTAGATTATTTATCTTTTATTATTTCAACTCTTAACTTAAGGGAAAATACTCATTACAGTATAATGTTTCAGATTTATCATCCCACTTGCATTATTTTCAATCAAGAATTTTTTTGTGGAAATTCTAACGTAGTGTTGTATTTTGTGGAAGAAAAGGGAGCTTGATCAATTGCGGTTTATTTGTTGCTTTTTATTTGTCGGTGGTTTGTCTGGATGTTTTGTTGTTCTATTTGCCCTATATAGATGATACCGATAGCCCGATGGGTGCGACGACTTGGAGAAAAGATGCCGCAAGAAGGAAAACCGACCTTACGCCGACTCTTCCAGCGTCGAAGGATCCAGGAATCAGGACACCGCCTTCAGGGAAAAAGTGCTCTCCAGGTAGGGCCTACTCGATGTCACGTCTGGACATCTTAGCATCCCCTAGACGCCCAAAACTCCCACAGCCTCACGCCCCAATCTCTAAGGGCATCGAGGTCTACCGATCGATGTCGGTCCTCCCAGGAAGTGATAAAGCGCCAAAGAACTCCATGAAAGGCGCTAAAAGCATGCTTCACTTAAGTCCAACACCTCCACCGAGAGCCACTAGGGCTGAGCGACTCAGGA
Source organism: Cimex lectularius (assembly GCF_000648675.2). Classification (NCBI taxonomy): domain Eukaryota; kingdom Metazoa; phylum Arthropoda; class Insecta; order Hemiptera; family Cimicidae; genus Cimex; species Cimex lectularius. Next base: position 465,548 of record NW_019392768.1, on the reverse strand, counting down.
AAAAAGCGAGAGAGATGGCGCAGAAAAGCCCTGAGGCTTCAGGTAAGTTTTATGTTTGTTTTTCAAATTCAAGCACTGACAACTTTATAAAAAGGAAAAAAGACAAATCAAATTTATTATCTAAACAACATTCACTTTGCTAAAATTCTCATGATATATCGGTTTGTAATGTAAGCCCATAGCATTTTTTTTTTTAATATAAATTTATAATTTTAATTTAAATAATTAAATTTTAATTTAATTATAAATTTCTAATTTTCATTTTTTAAATTCCTTTTCAATACGTACAGATAATGAATTTTCATGAGCAAATTAATGACAGGGATGAAAAGCAGACCCTAAATAGTGATGTGGCAGGAAAGCCAGAAACTTTTGGGTGTGACGTGCGCCCAAAAAACCTCATGATGCGTATTGATTAGCGTAGAAATTAATAATATTTGAGTGTGTCCGATACAGAAAATATTTAAAACAAAATCTCTCCATTACAGTTTATTTTAATGATGTTGAACTAAAACAAGAATACTTACTTAACGGGTGATGAATGACCAGTGTGTTGTACTGTCTCACAAATCAAAATTGATGGTGCTTTCTTCTAAAGCAATGATGCCCAAACTATGCGCTGTGGCTGTGCTACAAGGGCACCATGAAAATTTTTTATAAAAAATATTATTTTTATATTTATAAAAAATCTTAAAAAATACCCCTTCCCATTTTTAAAACCCTAAAAAGTAAGACCCTTGTAGCCATCCAATCTCAATATGGATTTTGGCAAGACAGCTTCAATTGTGTGTTTTATATTATTGCCCCAAAAAAATTATTCGCTTTTGTATTTTTGCTATTAAGTGAGTAATCGCTTTTCAAAAGGCAGGTTTTGCAATTTCACAAGAAAGTTAGGAGTTTTGATTATTTATTAAATAAAATTGCATACAAAATAAGAGGTTTAAATATATCTAATGCTTTTCTGAATTGGAAATAAATTACTAAGTTCACACTGAGATAGACCAGTGTTTTGACTTTAGGCGCCATGGAAAAATTCTGATATTTTAAGGGTGCCGGAAACAGGAAACGTTTGTAAACCGCTTTCTAAAGCATTATCACCATTCACACCCTAATTTTTCCTAGCAGCCCGAGCTGTTTTCCTCAATTAATCTCTTTTCAGAGCGTAAAGAGAGTAAAGAACAAAACACTAGAGGATTAAAATTAAATTATTGAAAAATGCTACGGACTTTTACAATCCAATACATCGCTGAAAGCTCCTAAAAGTTACCAAATTATAAAAATAACTATTCTTCATCAGACCATTTTTGCCTTTATATCATTAATTTTTTCATTCTTTCACTCCTTAGAAAACTGGGCGGAATCATTCATAAAGCATAATGTGTTAGAAAAGTTAAATATGGGTTTTTTCTTCCCTTTACATGCTATATTTAAAAACTTCATCTATTTGGTGTAATGTCTTCATCTTTTTAGTATTGTCTTCATGTTAAGTGGGGTTTAGGTTCAATATTTTGTCCTGTTATGTTGGACGCTTAATTCATCATTTTTTAACTCATTGACTGCAAACATATGTGATATATCTAACTTCTAAGCTGCAAATACATTGACAGGCAAAAAATTCCACCCACTTGTAATATAACTTGATTTGTATATATTTTTATATATTAATCAAATTGCACGTTTTTTAGCGTTAAATAATTGAATTTTTGTCTAAAAAAGTAATTAAAAAAATGTAAATTGCTAAGGAAAATGAAAAATATTTAAAAAATTGAAAAAAAAAAGGGACAGACAAAATTTGTTTTAGATTTTTAATTAACATTTCAATATCACTTCCTCCTCTTGCCATAATTACATCATGAAGACACCTCGGCATACTTTCTGCCAGTCTCGAAATATCTCTTTGCTGGAGGTTAGCACATTCTTCGCAAAGAGTCCTTTCAAGATCGTGGAGTGTATCAGGAAGTGGTGGACGTGCGCTTATTCATCTTTTGAGTTTATCCCATAAACGTTTGATGGGTTTCAAGTATGGCGAACAGGCTGGCCAGGCTCAGATTCTGATGTTATGCTGTTGAAGGTATGTTTGTACTATGTGAGCGACATGTGGATGAGCATTGTCATGTATTAGAGTAGGATTGTTGTTGATTTCATAGAGGATAGGCAACGCATGATTTTCCAAAATTTTATCCACATAGCGCATGGCTGTCAAAGATTCTCCACGAACACCAACTATGTGCGACTCTCCACTGAAATTCCCGCATTGAAAAGGTTGACTGGGAAAAATTACAGGCTCCGTACCTTTCATTTCGCCTTCTCCACTCTCTTTCACGCCCATCTGGAGATCGTAGAGCAAATCTACACTCATCTGTTAAAAGTACAGCAGACCAATCATCCAAAGATCAACGGCTGTTCTTAAGCAAATGCGAGCCGTGCAACTGCTTACATTCTGGTCGATTCTTGTCCTCTTACGGGGCGAAAAGCCATCAGTCCATTCTTATTTAATCTTCTTCGAGCAGAGCGTTCAGAAATTTGAACTTCCTGCAGCTGATGAATCGCTTGAACAACAAAGATAATATGCCGGTTTCGCAAAATTCTCAAAGTTAAAAAAACGGTCATCCTGTGGGGTCTGTTACTCTAGGGTGTACAGAACCGAGCCTTCTATGGTAGGACCCAATTTCTCGAAAGCATCTGACAGCGTCTCGCAGTGTTTCGTGGGAAACTCGGATGGCAATAGCCGCATACCTGACAGAACGTCTATCATCAATAAGAGCCACACCACGTGCAACATCCTCAGCACTAAGTGGAATTTTTAAGTTTTATTGCGTTACTGTTTGGTCCTTACCCGAGGGAGTGGATCTTTTCCTTGTTTAGATAAATGAATGAATAATAAACAAAAGAATATTAAAAAAGAAACAATTCTTATATTGAGATATTAACAAAATTTGAAATTAAGGTCGTCGGTTTGGAATTAACAAATTGACAATTTTTCAAAGGAAACTGACTGATTATTATTATCTTCTTTTAAATTAAAAAACAGAAACCATTCTTATATTGACTAAATATTACTACTACTATTATTTTTTTTAAATTAAAAAATGGAAACAATTCTTATGTTGAAATATTAACAAAACTTGAAATTAAGGTCTCAGTTTGGAATTAACAATTTGACAATTTTGT
>NW_019392768.1:437209-462233 GCF_000648675.2 Cimex lectularius | reverse complement strand
AACCGGTCACTGGTATCTGAGAAAACATCTACACAACATGGGTATATACAGCGATGACCCCATTTGCAGATTATGTAATGAGGAGGAGGAAACAGCCACTCATATCATCTTCGAATGCGAAGCAACAGCTCAATGGAGGTTTAACCTAGCGTACGAAAAAGACACAGGGAACCAAATTGCAGCAATAACAGTCAATGACTTGATGCTTCTGAGAAGAAGGATTGAGTCTATTGACTAAACTAGGGAACTGGGAAGGTACAATAAGCCAGAAGGCTGCAGTGCCCGGGGAGTGCAAACCCCGCTTCCTAGTATCCTTTTCTACCATACCATACCATACCATAAGGTCTCAGTTTGGAATTAACAATTAGACAATTTTGTGAAGGAAACTGACTGGATATTATTATTTTTTTATATTGAAATACAGAAACAATTCTTATATTGACTAAATATTATTATTATTAATAAAATAAAATAAACAAACTGCAAGACAGACTTTGTGTTGATTAAACAAACGAAAAATTGACTCTTTGTTGTAAACTATAAGGTAAAAAAATCCTTTTCCAACGAAAAACAAATTAAAATGGAAAAACTTGCGTGATGATTCTTGCTAAATAAAAATAGGTTGATCTTTGCTGCTTTCTCGCCAGAAAAATCAAACGTGTCGCCTCTAGTCCAGCGTAAACCCAACAGGCTTCTTCCAGTGGAAGTCTCCTTCCTCCTCCTTTTAGTGGCTTGTGGAAGGGCTTTGGGCGGCCCTTATAAATTGCACTGTGATAGTTTAAAAATTGAAATTAAGGAAACAAGGATGAAAACTAAACAGTTTATTGCTTCAGAATTCAAATGAGACTGAATAAACATTTTAAATACCATAAAAATTAGACATTGAAAAATCCTTTATTCTTGTTTTGGATTGTGTGTTTATGTCTAATTGATATTCCCAATTTAAAACATAGCATAAACAAATATTTATTGATAAAAAAAATTGAGACAAATTAAGGGCAGAATTTTCTTTTATCGAGAAAATGAAAAAAAAATAGTTGGTTGGAATTTTTTGCCTGTCAGTGTCTATTAAAGATACTTGACATATTGAATGCAAACAGGTGTGATACATCTAACTTCTAGGCTACAAATATATTACAGATGACATCAATCATACTAATTCTCCTTTTTACTGTGCCTATCATTTCTGTGGTTGATTGATTAATTAACTGTAAAGATTCTTTAATAAACTCCAAAAACAACTTTTTTACAATGTTGTTACAGATGTATCGCATGTGTGATACTTCATAGCAAATTGTACATCAAAATTCTTTGAGTCAAATAAATATTTAACAAAATAATAAAACTAGTTACAGTAAATTATTGCTTTCTTTCTATTTATAAAGCTAGAAAAGTTGTCAGTGCGATGTGTCTATGTGTTGTTTTATTTTATATTTTCTTTTAGTTTTACTTTTATTTATCCATTTTACATTTACAAAAATTAAAAAAATACCTTTAAAACAAATTATAAGGGATTTTTTTTTCACAATTGCATGATCATATTCAACTTGTAGTTTCTTTCTCACTCGCTTTTTCTTTTCTCTCTATTGTTTTCCTCCTCTGTACATTTTACTTTGCGCTTTTGCACGGCTTATCATGATTTCTCTGCTGCAAGGTTCTGGATTGGTCCTACGACGAATTGTAAGTAAAGAGGAAATATTTTTGTATGCTTGACCATCTTGGTGGAGGTTCATCACATCCTGGGTAAGGTTTACACATAATAAATATATATGTAACTTATAATATTGATCATTGATAACTCGTTACTGGTAGAAGGGTCCTTAATGTTATTAATGATAAGAAAGGTTGTTCATTTCATTTGATATAACACAAGAACAAAGCAAAAGATAAATTAACTTCATAAAAGGAAAGGTTTTTTATTTTATTTTGTATTTATATTTAATTATTTTGTTATTTTTCTGGTGAAATTTATTTATTATTATTATTATTTTTTTTTTTTTTACAACAACACTATTGTCACGTGTGATCACCCAGCACATAAATTGAAACCTTTATTATTTCTATGCCATAAATTGAATTGTCTAAATTTATTGTCCTTCCTGTATTTTTTGTTTTCTGGTTCAATCAGCATATTTTGACTGCCTACAAATTTTCTCAGTAGTAAAAATGGTGAAAGATCATTAACACGAATGAAGATTTTTTAAAAATTGTTTTGTATAACACAAATACAAAACAATATAACAATAAAAACTAGGTCAGGTGAAATTTGAGCATTACTGGTTTTTCCACATGTTTATTCAAAATTTACTTAAACAATTTGACTGTGCTTATTAAATTAAATTTTCTTGGAAAGAAGTCATTTTGACTCGTGTCAAAGGAATTGAATAATTTTCCCTCTTATTATAAATATTTTCTTTTTCAAGACATAAACTGTTGAATTGAAGTTTCTAGTTCTTACTTTTATAATAATTAACCACTGGTTTTGGTTGTCCTTTTATTAATCTTGTGGATGCCATGCACACTATGGTGGATACAAAATCATACTACTTTTAACATTTAAGCCAAAAAAATTCAAACATTATTAAGATAACTAAAAGTTTATTTTTTAAAAAGTTTTTAACAAGAAAATAAAAAGTCTTAGCATGTTTTTAATAATATTCAATAAGAAATATATTGATTGAACCATTCCAGTAATTTTGAACGTGTAAAACTCATTGTAGCTTTTAAGTTCCTGTACTTGATTAGCAGCCCTTAGTATATTTTTTGTTTGTCCCTACCCCGTTCCCCGTAGGTGTGCGAAGTGGCGAGTTGACACCCTCAAGGCCTCAGAGTTCCATGTCGCAGCACAGCATAACGAGCAATCTGTCATCAGCGTCAGCAAGCCTTCGAAACAGGTCAGCGATGACACCTAGGCGACCTAGGCCGGTTAGCATAGCTGTGACAGGAGTCACTTCTGACAAAAGTGAGTTATCGAAAACAACACTATTTCAAGGATTTAAAAAAAAAGATTGAAATTTTGAATTAATTGATAGGATTATTCAAATACACGCTCCGGTCTAAAATTACAAAAAGAAATTGTTTTGTGTATGTTGATTGTATTTTTGGTAGATATTTTGGATTCCCGCATTGTATTTTTGGCTATGTTTAGAAAATTCCATAAATCCTCGTAGACAGTAATCATTAATTGATTAATCAAATTTTACACAGCCATGTAGTGTTCTTATCTTTGTATAATTTTATTTTCTTATAACAGGTTTAGATCGAATCAAATCACCCGGTGTCGGGGGTACAGATAAGCCTCCAATACCAAAAGTACATTCATCTAAGAAACCCCTAACATCGAAGGTTGAAACACCTCCGAAAAAAATGTCTGAAAAACCTAAATCGACAAAGGTAGGGATTAAAATTTGGCATTAAATCTTAAATTAGTACCCTGAATTTAAAAAAAATATATATATGTAAATCTTCAATGCTTAGAGCTCAGCATCAACAACACCTAAATCTACGACCCCGTTACAATCTCCGATTGTGGAAGTAGAAGGAACGCACATGCCTACAACATTAACGAGTTCAACCTTGTCGGAACAATTAGTCAAAGTAGAAGATGTGAGTAGTATTAGCGAAATAAAAGTGTGCTTTAAAATTAATGAAAATCGTTTGTATAGAACAAGACAGAAGTCATTACAAATACAAAAGAAGTAGTAGAAACAGAAACAAAGGCTGAACTAATCGAGCTTAAGAAAAACGATAACGAAGAAAAAGTACAACAGGCGCACAGTACTCAGCCAGAACCTCAAGCCCCGTCGCAGCCTGAAGTAGTTTCTGTACCGCAAGACCTGGTTAAACAGCCTCCCAAAGAAGCAGAAAAAGCCAGTGAAAATAACGATCTGGCTGAGGCGGACATGACTGGTATGTACTAACTTATTCACAATATTCCATGTTATTTACATTCTGTCTGTTTCAGCCTCGATGAATGCGAAAGTGCGCATTACGACTGAAGAAGCAGCGAAGGCGGCTTTGGCCGAAAGAAGACGGCAGGCGAGAGAACAAGCTGAAAGAGAAGCAGAGCTTGAACGGCAACGACTCGTACGTACTGTTAAAACATTTTTATTTAAAAGAAAATTCTTATTATTTATTGTTCAGGAGGCTGAAAGGCTTGCTGAAGAGGAACGGCTTAGAAAAGAAGAAGAAGAACAGAAGAGAATGGAAGAAGAACAGCTCAGACTTCTCGAAGAAGCTAGAAAAGCTGAAGAGCTTAGATTGCAACAAGCTATTGAAGTAAGTATTTTTTGTACATTATAATTACTAAAATAATTGAATTATTATTTAATTGAAAACCCTAAACATTTTAGGAAGCAAGAAAGCGTGATGAGGAAGAAAAGAAGCGAAAAGAGGAAGAACTTAAACTAAAATTAGAAAAAGAAGAAGCTGATAAAAAAGCTAAAGAAGAAGCTGAAAAGTATTTTTTTTTTTAAACATAAATTTTGTTTATTTTTTTATTATTAAACTTTAATGTTGATTACAGGTTAAGAATTGAAATGGAATTGAGACTGAAAAAAGAAGAGGAAGATAGACAAGCGAGAAGAAAAAGAGTCGAAGCAATCATGCTGCGAACAAGGGGTAAAGGGAGTATGACTTCGAACACAGCTTCCTCAAAAGTAAGACCCAAAAAAAAATTAAATTTACAAAAATAATATAAACTTTTTATTTATTTGTAAGGATGGTGAAGACGAAGACAATAGTCCTCCAGAAGATGGCAAAAAATCCCCTGAAGGCGTAGGCTCGGAGACGAATCAGTTTATCAACTCTGAGAGAAGCCATACAGATGCGAATACAACAAATTCACAACAGAACAACAGGCACAACGGTCACCACCTCAACGGCTCATACAATTCTGTGTAAGTCACAATTTCTTTTCTAGAGACTGCGATTATCGTGTAAATGGTTTCACTGGTGCTGTGTACTGCTAGGACAAAAAATCATATTGATTAATACAGTTTTGCGCTGTTTAACTGTTAATGTTATTCTATTATATAAATTACAATTGTTATAAGTAATAACTGTGTGTTTTAGATTTTAAATTGTTTCTTTCTGATCATACGTTTAAAAAAAATGGATTTTAATAGAAAAAATGAAATAATTATTGACAATAAGCTTTTCATTATTGTAACAATATAATTTCAAGTCTTTATTTGAAAGGGTAAAAAGTTTTACTCGTAGTTCAGCATAATTTTTAAATATTTTTCATCTATTTCTTGATATATTTTCTAAAATCTATGACAGTTTTTGCACTTAGTATTTGGAAAAACCTAAGATTTAAATCCTTGGAAATTGGTAGATTCTTTGAATCGTTTCAAAATTATTCAGACAAAATTATTAGCATGCAACAAAATCGAGCTGGGAACACACCCGACGCAATGCAACATGACATGTATGACAATCGCAACGCCTCTTTTGCTCTTAATGCTTTATTATAAGTAAAACCATGTAATAAATTGTTTGTTAAATTCATTCTAACAATTCTGGTATTCTGGTGTTTTGATAAATTTTCTTACAAACCATCATAATTAAAAAATTTGTATAAACACTCATGAATTTTTGATCTTGTTTAATTTGTTTACATTAAAATAAACGTATTGTAATTAATATAACGAAAATACATACAGTTTGAAATAAACTACAAAAAAAAAGAGTACTCAATGCTACTCGACAAAAATCTGGACAGTGGGGAACTTGGTTGCATCGCACAGCATAGAGTAGGGTAGCGTTGCGTGGCATCAGGCCAGGGGGTAGTTCAATCTTATTGCAAATTGGACATTGGATTTGCTTCGTATGGTTTCGGGTCAAGTCGCTTGTGTTGCGTCGAGGGTGTTCCCTGCTGTTATAATTTGTAATAAAAAAATATTGACAGATGGCTTTAACATGGCCACGTTGAACACTCAATTTTTTTCTGTGTCTACAAAACATTCAAAACTTAATATAACACCATTTTAATGGTAACTCATGAATGTTTGCAAAATTATCTATAGATTACTCTTTATTGTATTGGAAAACAGACTTCTGTCACACTTTGATATTATTCTAACAAATTGGTTAATAATACAATTTAAATGTATTAAAATCTTAAGCCAAGTACACACCTAGGCTATGACATCCTGTGGCTGTCTGAATTCATTGTCCATTTTATTGAGTTTCACAGTTGAATTCTGATATTTACGCTTTGTGGATTTAGTGAAGGTCTAAATTATTTATTTATATCGCTGAGAATATATTTAAAAAATTAAGCGGTTTATAAATTGTTTAACACTTTAAACATGGTGGCATATTGCCATTTCTCTCTGGAAGAAATCTGCTTTTTTTATCAGATATCTGACGGAACATTTTTTTTAGTGTTTCAAATAATAGATGGTTTTAAGGATGGGGTACGAGTCTACCCAGGCATTTAACCCCTCGGGTCTTGGTCGCCCACCCTGCATAATATATATATAATAGATGGTTAACTGAAAAAAAAAAATTTCAAAAAAAATTTCTAACTTACTTCTAGTAAAAAATGCCATGAGGTGATCTCCATCATCCGTCCACATGAAAATTTTTGTTCCTCAGGTTGCCTCTTCAGCCCCTGTAAGCAACACACACATTGGGGCTAGGCTACGTAGCGGTTCAAACAACATTCACAATGAAAAATACTTTGTCTATGAACCAATAATCACTCATGCGTGTTAAAGATATACCCATAATAAACCTATGAAAAATAAAAATTGCTTTTTTTATGAACGGTACCCATGTTTTATCACACATTTAGGTTTAATTGTTTCTTTTAAAGTTAAATGTTTGGTATATTTATTTGTATCAATTAACAGTTGATTTTGAAAATCCTCTAAAAAGAAAAAAAAATCATTTGATTCTAATAGACCGCCGGCAAAATTTGAAAAGTTTTCTACAAATGTAATGGGGTCATGCTGAGGTTTTACAAAGTTCCATTTTCTTATAGCCGTCCCGAAAGGTAAATTTGGTAACTGAGATGCCTCTGTACAGCTTCATGAGTGTTGTTCCGCTTTTTCGCCTTGTTTTTCTCGGTCTTCTCTCCTCATAAAAACCCTTCCTCCTCACTATCAAGCAGAAAATTAGTTTCTTCTTCATCTTCTAGATTTTCTTCCTCATCAGTATCTTGTAATAAAAAATTGCGAAATTTTGTTTTGACGGAGAAATGAAAAAATATATATGAACATCATATAAAGCAAACGTCAAAATGTAAAAATAGATGAATTACCTAGAGTCAATGGCCTTTTGCTAAAAGCTTAAGAAGTTGAAGGAATAGGATTATTTATATCATGTTTTGGGCGTTTCCTTTTTAAAAAATAAATAAACTAAAATTAAAATAATGAAATGGAAATAAAATGAGCACAGTAAACAATAGCACTAACTAATTAAGGTTTTTAGTTTAGATAAAAAAAGTCAGTGTCACGAGCAGGATTCGAACCCACGATCTTGGCTAGATACGCCGCTACTCTACCACTTGAGCTATCCTGACCTTGATCCACTCGGACACTAACTTCCCATCTCAACCCCACCTTTTGAACAAATCCTTTTGAACTTTTCAAAAGGTGGGGTTGAGATGGGAAGTTAGTGTCCGAGTGGATCGAGGTCACGATAGCTCAAGTGGTATAGCAGCGGTGTATCTAGCTGAAGATCGTGGGTTTGAATCCCGCTCGTGCCGTTGACTTTTTTATCTCAACTAAAAAAAAAACCTTAATTAATTGTAATATATTAATTGGTCAAGCGGACCACAAAATTAGTGCATTTAATAGTACTAACATTGGAATTTCAGAATTCGCCTATGAACAATAATCCTAATAAGTCTGAACTATTAATTAAATCCCTTAAATTAAGCCATGAAAAAAATTTTAATAAAATACATTACATTCAATAATTTAGTACCTTTGTATGGTAAATTTTATCTCAATAAATGAAATTTGAGCAAAATTCGAGGAACAGTGCATAATATACCAGATAACCAGTAAAGTTCATACAGTTTTTGTTGTAATAACGTTAATCTACATTTCTATTTACATAGGAGGATTAAGTGTATACATCACGTAATGCCAAGATGAATGTTTCAGTCCATAAAGGGAAACGCAACTTGTCCAGTTCACTGTAAATTATAAAATATTTTCTTTCAGGCTTCAAAACTGATAATTCATGCATGCATATTGTATGAATATGAAAGCATTTGCACTGCATTCAGTAATAAAAAATAAGTGAGCACTGTTGGATCTGTCTTCGGTCTTCTTCTTCACTGGTGAAATATTCTACGTCCAGTGCCATCAACATAAATTGCATCCCTAGACATCTAGTGCTCAACAAAATTTTATTAAAATTATCTCAACATATCCCGATCAAAAAAGTCAAATGGTCCCAGCATGCACTAGAATTGTTGAGCAGACCAATCTAATCAAAATTAACGCAAGATTAGAACTAAAACATTCCAAACTGTCAAATTCACCATCACTGCCTTGTCCTTCTCCAGAAGTGAAATATTCTCTAGTCCAGGACCATCAATGGACATCATATACTTAGACATAACCCAATATTCTTTGATTTTAAACAAAAAAACTTACTAAAATTGACAATTCAGATCAAAAATTCAAAATGGCCCCAGCCCAGACATAAAGTGACCTGTTGCAGCAGGAAGCAAGCTCCTTGTGGCAGTGTATGGTATGGTGCTGTCACACATGATGCAATAGAATAAGAATAGATTTTTGAATAAGAAATTGATTTTTATTGTCCTGTTACAACTCAACACAGCTATCTTAAAAGGTCATCTTTTTATTTAATTTTAAAAAACTTTGAGACTTGTATCATAATGATCATTAAAAAAACTATGTCTCCGACCAGCATTTTGACTCATTCTAAGGAAATTAAACAGCTAAGTGTGTACAAGGCATGAAGCCATCTTTTAAAAAAAATCAAAAGGAAATGAACAGTGCAGTAATTTAAAAAAATCAAATCATTAAATGTTTAATAGATGTTTTGTCTATTTGTCATATACAAAATGTTATTGAGTCTTTAATTTTAAATTTCCCAGTGTATGATTTTTTAATTATGCAAAGTTATTCAAAATTGAACAATTATTTCAATATTCTGTCCAACTAAGAAATGTTTTATAGATTTTTACTGATTTATTGTAAGTAAATTTTACGCTCAAAGAAAGGTAAATTAGCTGAAAAAAGGGTTAAACCTGTGAGCGCTTATAAAACACTATATTTTTATGTAAACAAAACCTTGATTCTTTTGTTTCTTTTTTTATTGATTTTTGTTGTTATTGTGTACATCATTGTACAGATTGTTGAGAATGTAAAAGTAAACTTTTAAAACTCTTAAAAAAAAATGTGAGTTTTCTTTTGTCTCATCCTCTCTGTGTACAAAAAAATCTCAAGTCTTCATGTAAGTTGTAAATTGATTTATTATATATCATTTAATAGAATTCACAAGATAGTTTGTGCATGAGAAGAGATTGAAACAAGTTTAACCAAATTTTAATATATGGAGGATATTTTTCTTATTATTAGCATGTCCATATATGTTTGGAATTATATTTAGGACTTAGGGATATATTTTTAGTCTTTCTATATATGTAACAATTTAAAACCTATATTATACATTACAAGCAAAATTTTAGAATTAGTTCGTTATAGTGTAGTTTATTAGATAGATAGGTCTATTTCTATTTTTTTCTTTGTTTATAATATATTATTTATACATACATGAAAGGGAATTATATTGGTTTTCAGGGCCCAGAATAATGTGGCAAACTCATTGATTGTCAATCTGGGAGAAGAGCGAGTGGGTCAGATCCTGGATCTTGAGAATGGCGGAAGTGGAAAGTTACCTTCTGAACAGCCTCAGTTTATCCCGCAATTCCAGGAAAAGAAAGAACCGCACACAGTTAACGGTAAGTTTATCATAAAGTTTATTTATATTTTATTTTTCAACGGTTGTACGTTTTTGTTCCAGATTTGCTGTCTTAAGTGTGTTTTGGCACAAACATGAGTATGACAGAGAAAATTGTTTAGTCGTTCTGTGAAATCACGAAGGAATCTTTCATAAATGAAATTACTCGCATGTAATCTTTCTTGTAATTTGTTTGTTTATTATTATTTTGTTTTATTATTTTTTGTTTCTAGAAAGTCGCTAACTCATTCAAATTAATTTATCAGAATTTTTTTTTCTTTTTTTAAATTTGTTTTCAGCATCGGCTGAAATGTACTTTTTGAATTGCGTCGACAATTATTATAAAATGGCCGTTTCTATCATTTTCATCCTGGTGGTAAGAAAGACTGAGTTTTAACGAAATGAAACTTGGGTCGAAAATTTTCCCATCTAAACTGAGTTTCAGCTGAATCAAACAAACTTAGTCAAAGTAGAAAATAAAATGTCAAAAGAAAATAGTTAACCTTTGTACTTGGTGTTTATCAGATTTTTTTCTATTATGAAATCTCCTGGATATTGATTTAAGCAACAAATTAACAATAAATTTCAAATAGATTTTTAAATGGGTGTCTCGTGTCATTACTCAAAATTTAACTTGGTGTTTCTGACTTATTCTGTACAACTTAGATTATCCCGATTTTCACCTTTTTTTTTTTCTCTTCATTTTTAAATCAGAAAATAATAATTTTGAATTTTAATTTCTTTTTGTTAATAGATGAAATGCTTGTAGTGTATATAACACTCAGTTGAGCTTGTAACAATTATTGTAAATTGCAAAATAAAATTTAAATGACTAAAAAATTTTTAAAACATATTTAAAAGAAAAAGAAAATATTTCAAGAGGGTTTGCCTTTTGCTGGATATATTTGTAACATATTGTGGAATTAAGAATACAAAGAATTAAAAAAGAGATACTTTTTTTTAAATAATGTATTTATTATATCACATTTTTGATGAATGGTATGAATTTAATGAATGTAAATAGTGTTATAATTTTTGTGCATTATGTTTTTTTTTCCTCTTTGTTAAAAGTTTTAAGTTTATTTCAGATTCACAAAATTGTTTTCACTAGTCTAGCTGAGAGAATTAAAAAGAAATAGATAACGACTCATTTGCACTCATTTTAACGACAAGAAAAACGCAATATATATATTTTTTACATTTCATTTTCATTTACATTTAAATATTTAAGTGCCTTTTATGTGCAAAACTGAGATTGTTAGGAGAATGGGTGTCAAAAGAAAATATAAATAACAAATTAAAGAGTTATAATAAAATTCCATATCGTGAAATTTTGTTATAACTGAAAAGTTGTATGTAACACGTTGAAGTATCATTAAGCTATCTATTCGAAGGCGATAATCCGTGGGTGTTATTTAATACTATTACTTATAAATTTATGTAATTAGATATATATGTTTTAATAATAATAAATTTCTCGTTATAAATTTTGTTTATCATAACATTTTCTTATTCTATTTCCCGTCCATTTCCTTCCATTCCTTCCATCCCTTTCTTTTCAACGTTGTTTATGGATAAAAAGTAATTAATATGCACTACTTATTTCTCTCTCTAGCATATGTGTTTATAGAAACATTTCCAGGTTAAAACAAAATTACTATAAAAAATTATGTATGTTTGGGTACAAGATGTTAATTTATGGAATTAAGTGAGATTCTACAGGGTATGATAAAATTTTATGCTTCTAACGTAATTATTTATCTTTAAAATCAAAAGTTAATACAATAATATAACAAACCGTTCCAAACTGCAAGATTTTATCTGGTTTTTCCAGTTCTCCTCCGGTGATGATTCTCTCCCTTGTATTAAAATTGACATTGCATTTAGATCAAAAAGTTAAAATTCGCCCTGTCAAATCTGAAGAATATTTACAGACGTTTGGATCTAAAATTCCAAAAGTTAAAACAAAATTTAGGAAGAAAACATTCCAAACTGTGCAATTCACTTTGGCTGGTTCTTGTTCAGTGGTGAAATATTCTTTAGCCCAGTGCCATTAACAGACGACTTTGAAATCGTAGAGTCTGAAGAGTCTATTTTTCTGTAAAGTCTTGTTAAAATTTACTTAACCCAATTCAATGGAAAAAAATAAAATAAAACTATTTATCTATAAATTCAAATTTTCAACACAGTAATTATTACAAAATTTTCCAAACTGTGAGATTTATCTTGACCCTCTGGGTTTTTTTCCAGTGATGCCCACTTATTAAAATTGACACATTACATAACGAACAAAAAGTTTAAAAAAAAAAATTAAGAGAAAACATTCCAAACTGTGCAGTTCACTATGATTGGCTGGTTCTTCTTCAGTGGTGAAATATTCTTTAGCCCAGTGCCATTAACAGACGACTTTGAAATCGTAGAGTCTGAAGAGTCTATTTTTCTATAAAGTCTTGTTAAAATTTACTTAACACAATTCAATGGAAAAAAATAAAATAAAACTATTTATCTATAAATTCAAATTTTCAACACAGCAATTATTAAAAAATTTTCCAAACTGTGAGATTTATCTTGACCCTCTGGGTTTTTTTCCAGTGATGCCCACTTATTAAAATTGACGCATTACATAACGAACAAAGAATTAAAAATCCTTGATAAATCCAAACTGTCAGGTTCACCATCATTCACTGGTTTTTCTCCAGTGAAGAAATATTCTCTAGCCCAGTACCTTCAACAGATGTCAGATCCCATCGAAATCAGAGATGATATTCTCTGTTTTTCTAGACAATATTTTTAAAATTAACAACACAATTTAGATTTAAAAAAAATAAACTGTGTATATATGCAGTCAAAATAATTATTCATTAGATAAGAATGTACAGGGAACGAGTATGTATGGTACCAAACATTAAGACAGTTTTTGGATTTAAGAGGAGGTTATTGGATCCCCTTTCTGATTTTTAAGGGGAACGGTAAACATTAAATATTGTTTATAATTATGGTGTAATGTGTACCCCCATACAATTAGGTGCTGACTCCATGGTGGCGGTGTGGAAGGCTCACATTAAGAAAACTTACAATGGAGCAGTTAAGGCACAATGGGTATCGCTAAGGAGGTCTAAATCCTTCATTGGCCAGCTCCAGGTTATTAATTAGCCTCCGCAGCTTTGCCGTGTGGTTTTAATTGTCCTAGTTGCAAGAACCTGCACCTACATAGACCTTTGGCATAGCTAATGCTGGTTTGTCAAATGTGATCAGAGCTTTCTTGCGTCGTGGTGGAGTAACTAGACTGCTGCCTTGTATGAATCCTGTCTTCATAGCTGTTGTAATTCTTTGTGATGCATTCTAGTTGGCTGGATTTCCGTAACAAAGAAAGAGAGCGCACAGCTGGAGTTTCTTTGTCTCTTTCAATTTGGTACAAGTTTCACTCCAATGAACCCTGCACATTTGTCACACTGAAGTTCATGATTGCAATGCGATCCGGTATGCTTGTAATTTTGGCAGTGCTTAAATTACAAATTTGCTTATTTTTAATTGGTTCTAGGCATAAATACATTCTGATTACTTGGTGCAGAGTTAAGGTCCAAAAGGAGAAGGAAGAAAACTTTGCTGCAGATTTTTTTTTTTAATATCTGAGTTTTTTAAATTCTTTGAGGAAGTGGCTACTGGTGAACCAGTAGATGAGCTCTCACATATGAGCATTATCGCCCCTCGGAGGAGACTAATAGAAGGGGGGGTTCATTCTTACCCAATTAAGAAGGTCATGCAAGCTTGACATAACACTTACTCTTATGTAAGTGTCCAACATCTAACCCTAAACTGTACACGCATGTATGATTTGATTTATATAAGTCAGTAATTTAAATTTAGTACATTAAAAAGTAAATTTATTAATGTGGCATATAAATTGAAATAATCTTTTTAGCCCAATTAGGTAATTGACTGGGCACTGCAGACCCAATGGCCATCCTCTAGGTGTGCATAGATTCTATAAAGCAGCAGAAAAGACTGAAGAACTTTTCTTTTTTTTTTTGGCAAGAGAAAATGTTTCCTGTCTTCAGCCATAGAGGAAATATCGCTTCAACTGAGATCAATTAGAACTCGCTTTGTAAAATAAAAATGACCCTTGTTTGCTCGGTTGAATGAAAAATGCTGGATGATATCGAAGTTGAAACAATCATCATCACAGAATGTATCAGGTATGGTGTGTTACTGAAAGATAATAATATTAATTAATATATTAATTGGTCAAGTGGACCACGAAATTAGTGAATTTAATATTAATTAATATTAATATTATTTTACAAAGCGAGTTCTAATTGATTTATTTCTACCCCCCTTCAAATTTACCTTAGCTCACGTTTTCGAACATTCAATTGTTATTTTTCAACTCTAGTAGAACGTTATTTAAAAACCTGCATATATCAACGTAAAGCATATTAGATTAAAAAGTTTTTTTGAAATTTGACAAGTTGTAGGTATTTTTTTGTAACCCCCGTAGAACGTGCAATCATGACCGACATTTTAAATTTTGTAATTTTGACATGTTCCAGCTGATATTGGCGAACATTTTATATCAATCAGATTATTGCAAATTGAAACGCAAATTTAGCGTTCTTTCAAATGCATTTGTTGTAGTCTCAACATTTTGGAAGTTGTAAGCGTTTTTATGTGGTAAGGTAGTGAAAAGTTGAAAAAAACCTAAATTGATGAATATCTTCAAAATAGAGAACTTTCCGAAAATTTTCTCCTGTGCATTTTTTGCTCCAAACGAAAAGTAGAATCGATTCCCTGAGTTTCGTCAGAAGGAACTGGGACACCCTATATATTAAAAACAGGTACAAAAGTTAGTTTATATCAATCTTGTTTTGTGTCAAAATCACGAAGTTGAAAAACATTAAATATTAAACGTCAAAAAGCTTGTCATTTATAAGGCAAATTGACAAAATTTGGCCGGTTGAAATTCCATTCAATTAGTGTATGAGTGATTAGCTAATGGTGTTGACGTGCTGTCGTCAAGTTTCTAATAGATTTGTCATTTTAAGCAAACTCATGACGCATAAACTATGTTTATGTTGAGGCTGAATTTGTTTGCTCAGGTTTCAATTTGACAAAGAAATTTCGTATTAGCTGATTACTATCTAACTTGGAATATTAAGTCGGCAGTTTTTGGCTTGTCAGCCGATGCAATGCGAAGTTTCTTTTTTTATACATTCAGAAAGGTTTATAATAAAATGATGTTTTGGACGTGCGGCCGGCTAAAGGGTGGCGCTTGCGCCTCCCCCGACCACCCCGGGGGGTTGTAACCTGGAGGGGGTGCCGTCCGGACGACAGCGGGTCTTTCCAGCCGCATCACCGTGTCAGTATGATATCCTCCAGATGGAGGGCAGCAGCCTCGGGGAGACTTGGAAACGTGTCGGCTCATGGCGAGGGCCGATGGGCGAACCACCCTCGAGAAGAAGGGAGGAAGCAGCAGCTCTATTGAATCTACAGAAGAGAGTCGGTACCGAGGGAATGACAAGGATCAGCCCCCAGCAGCAGCAGGCACAAGCAGCGGCTATCGCAGCAGCTCAGCAACGCGGCAACAGGCCCCATCTACTTCTAAAGGTTTTTTTTAAACTTAAAAGCTAATGACACCATTATTAATGAAACACCACTGGCAACATTTTAACTAGCAATCCCTATATCTATTTCAAAAATTACTAAAAATGCCAATGACTTCGAAAAGAAAACAGAAAACTTATTGAGCTGTTTTATCTCATTTTTGTACTAGGAGTGAATAAAAAAACCACGCAATTTTAAATGCAAAATAGCATCGTGTTAACGATCAGAATTGCAATCACTTCAAGATTGATTAATTACCTAATGGTTTATCTACAGCTATCATCTTAATCAGATTAAGAAAGACCTGACTTTAATTATTTGGAAAGCAAATCTAGATTCATCAAAAAACAGAACAAAAATATATTTTTTTATATTTTGTATATATGCCAATAAGCATTTATCCAACTTTCTAAATATAAAATTTACAACCTGATTTTCTCGCAAAATAATTTGTTATTGCATGTCTGTTTTTAATAAATCTACATTCTATAATAAATACAACAAGGATATAAATAATTATTGAAATTATTTATAATTAATCTACGCTGTACTAGACTTTCAAATTTGTCTTCGTCCTTGAAAAATTTTGAAGTTGAATCAATGAACCGTTAAAACTCCTTTGCACTCTGGTTGCTCGAAGTTTGTGCCTGTTAAAAAGTCAAGAAAAACCTTTTAGAGTTACACTTTCGATCAGTACACTCCTGACAGGAATTGCACAAAGTCGTACTGAAAGTGGCGGACTGTTGTGAACGACGAGAAATTCTCTGGTGAATCCTCTTCAAAAAATGAGAAATTTGTTCCTTCAATTAGATGAGTTCTAATTTCGGTCTTATTCCTCCCAGCTGACAGTTAGCAAATTAGAAATGAAATAGGTAGAATCATGAAATACGCTTGTTCTTTTGAGTAACGGGATTCGTAAAAAAATATTCAAATTATCGTATCTTTTACTAAGTTAACCTCTTCTTAAAACAGTTCTCAAGCCCATGTGGCCTATCGTCAGGTCGAGCTCCTGCGTAAAAAGTGCCCACGAAGAGAATGACAACTTTTTACTGAATATTTATTCACCATGTTTAGAACAACTCGTAAGAACGCTAAAACGTTTCAGTTTTTTTTAAACTAACATTAGTTGAATGCTTCCCACCACATAATAGGAGTAGAGCTCTGGCAGAAAAGTAATACCTCTGGGGCATTTGTGTGGCCATCTCCAGCCAACATGACCCCTCCGTGTATTATGTAAGTAATTTATTATAAGTCAGAAGTCTATTGAACAATTCCGCTCTGCTAACCTTCTAATGCATTTTAATTTATAAAATTTTCAATTATTAATAAAGATATTATAATTTCTCTTAATCATTTTAATAAATCTCTCCATCTCTGTTCCCTTTTATCTTACAAAGGCGATATACGTAGGCAAATCTTTTTGAGAATTATCTTTATCTAGACTATTGTCAGTTTCAATTTCAAACTTGACTTTTGCTTTATTAATAATCTTCCGGATCGGGATTCTAATATTTACCAAAATGGCGGCGATAATGGTCGACGATGTAACGAGTGATTCTAGGGGTGCCGATGTTTTTGAAAAAAGCCCCATTGAATGCAGGGCCGCTGGATTCGAACCCGAGACCTTTACCTTATAGGAATGAGCGCCGTGTCAACGCCTACTGTTGCGGCCACCGACGCCCCCCTAGAGTCAGTGTTTATTGTAAAATTGTTTAGGGAAGTATTTTGTTCTTTGTGAATCCACTGAAAGTTGCTCCGCTTGATTATCTGAGTATCTCCCTTCAACCTATATTCCCTTAATAGCCAGCAAGTTACTGACCGAATGTTGCAATTGCACAACTTATTTAACCATTATTCTCGTTTATAATTCCATAGTCCATAAAATGAACCGAAGATTCAGAACTGTAGTTAACTCTCTCTCTCTCTTTCTCTCGCTCGCTCTCTCCCTCTTCCTATCACTCTCTCTCGCTCGCTCTCTCCCTCTTCCTATCTCTCTCTCTCTCACTCTCTCTCTCTCTCTCTCTCTCTCTCTCTCTCTCCTCTCCCTCGCCTCATGAAGAGTGACGACATTGAAAATGTACCTAATGTAACCTACATCAGATATACAGTCAGCTATGAATTATCAGATAATAACAATCTCATAGAAATAATATACATAATTATTAACTACCAAATAGTAGTAAATACATATATATTATGCAGGGTGGGCGACCAAGACCCGAGGGGTTAAAAGCCTAGGTAGGCCCGTACCCCATCCCTAAAAGGTCCGGGACTTGGTCGGCTCACGAGTCCTGCATAAACCTCTTGGTCCTGTTTACAAACACCAAGATTTTGGACCATTTTATCTTGGGGAGTGATTTGTCAATGTCCTCTCCTTCAAAAGTTTCAAATCATCCCTGGCATATCTATCACATTCTGCGAGGTAGGATACCCATTATGAAGAGTGTCTTCTCAAGGGGCAATGGCCCGTTAGGATACCTATCAGCTTCCTAATTCTCCTCCTTGAGTTAGAGAATAACCATTTCGCTTCTTTTGGTTTGATTTCCTTCAGAAACTCCTTCGATTGCCTATGTCCGGGGGACAGATTCCATTCTTTCAGGAATTGTTTCATGCCCCAGCAATTAATAATCTCTTTCGCTGGCTTATAGAGTGAGGTAATACCGGTTATGGCCCGACAAACGCGGTATTTGAGCCTTCTTTGGCCATGCTGTCCGCCTCTTCATTGCCATAGTGCCCCTTATGAGCTGGTATCCATATGAGGGTTACCATATTCTCGTCCCTGGTAGTAATCCTGTTAATAAGTTCAACGGTTTCCTCCACCAGCCTAGATGTTGATAACTCTTTTTGTAGTGACTTAAGACTGGCCTGACTGTCCGAAAAGATTCTTATATCTTTTCCCTTGATCTTGTTATCCATGAGTGTTCTGCAGCAAACATTGATGGCCCAGACGTCCGCCTGAAAGACCGAGGTGTTATTACCAAGAGGGGAGGAGATGCTGATCACTAATTTAGGTATATGTATTCTAGTACCGCTTCCCTTGTCCTTAATGAGTGATCCATCGGTGAAGCAGTCTAGGCTACGATGGTCATCATCCGCACTATAGCTGTAATCGCAGGGAGTAACTACCTGAAAGTGCTTTTCCCCTCAGGTGTTTTTACCTTTTTATCGCTAACGCTTAGTAGTTGGTTGTTGACCTTACTCAATAAATGTAGAATTTTCGAGTGACCTATATAATTTCCCTTATGGTTCCAGCTGCCTTCACTAATTAATCTATAACAGCTGGTTAGTGCTCTTACCTTAACCTCTATTTGTAGAGGTGTAGTAAATACATAGTACAGCAAAAAACAAAATGAACGCCCCACCCTTAAATTTTAATGTTTAGGTTTATTCATATTATGCATACCAAAAAAGGTTGGTTGTAAAACTAAGACATTTAAAAATAAAATGGTTATTACCTAATTCTAAAAAAAAAAAAAAAATTGTGTAAAGAACAACAAAATAAAAACAACAACACATTTTTGTCATTTTTATTACAGAATATTTCCACCTCTGGCACGAATCACGTCCGTTAAATGCCTTTACATTCCTTCGAAATGATTTCTGGTAAAATCCAGAGGAAATTTTTTCCCATTCATCAAGAAAAGCCTTTTTGAACTCTTCCGGGGTTGTTTTGCCGTCTCGTCTCTTAAGTTTATTTGAGTCACATTGAAGTTTTTTTTAACAAACGTTGCATTAAATCAAATTTATGAAAAATTCTAAATAATTGAAAATAATATTAAGCAGACAGATCTCCGGGTTAAGTGATGACCAAGGTGTTTTATATAAATTCAGCCTAGTCCGTTTGTTAGCTTCCACTTCATGAAAGTACGAGATAAAGCTACCAATTAGCGGTTTTAATTGGAAGTCTGCTATTGCAGAAAACAGGAAATTAATAAAACAACGGAGCGTTCTTTTAAATTCAACCAATGGGTTATTGAAACAGTCTTGATCTTGAATTGTTTCATAATGAAAATCCATCTTTCATAATTACTAAATATTTAATATGTTTTGGTCTTTCGTTCCTTGAAAAACGCTTTATTCTTAAACAATTTTTTTTTCAATATTATTGTCCTATTGACTGACCCTCAGTGTAAGAGTTTAAGGGAAAAGTTTTTTAATCACCTTTTCTCTCCTCTTCTCTTAAAATATTCAAAACGCTTTCGCTCACCTGAAGCGGAAAAGCTCGCAATCTTTCCTTAACTAATAAACGCGCTACTGGATAGGATGAGGAAATTTCCAGCTCCTAAGGATAAATTCAAAACCCGATAGAAATCTCATAAAGTTTAAAACACTGAACAGCGATTTAATAAAGATTCGTCAAATAAACATTCTTTCGGCCAATGATAAAACAGTTAAGGTATGGTATGGTATGGTATGGTAGAAAAGGATACTAGGAAGCGGGGTTTGCACTCCCCGGGCACTGCAGCCTTCTGGCTTATTGTACCTTCCCAGTTCNCTCTTCGTTTATGGGAATTGGAGAGGGTTCGGGGCCCCCTTCAATTTCCATCGGTTGGTTTTTGGGGTCTTCCTTTACAGGTTCCCCCGGTGTTTTGTTTTGTACTGTAGGTTTTTCCATGTAGTTCCCACGAGTGAGAGGGATCTAAAGGTCCGCACCGGAGGAGCCCTCTCTCCGGTGTAAGGCTAATTACTCAAGGGTGTCGCCTGGTGCCCTTGAGGCTCCGTTATTGGCACAGTTACCCCTGTGCCATTCATCCATCGGCACGGATCGCATAACACCTTGGATTTGGGCTGGAGAGTGGGACCAGGATAAGGTGTGGGGTGGGAAGAGGGGTAGGTGTTGGGTTTAGGATTAGGAGGTGTCAGGTCCAGCTCCTGTCCCTCCATACCCCTCTTTCCGTTTGTTAGTTAACAGGGTACACCCGCATAAGCTTCGTGAAGGTGGAAAGTCGGAGTTGGGTATTAGAGGCTATTGGAGGCGCATAGTACCCGTTCGTACCCCACAGTTAAGGTAAAAGAAATTTTTACAATTGGTCAATTGAGGTTTTATTGCCAGGAAAACTGGGATCATTTGTGCCAACCGTAGATAATGGATAAGTCCAAAAGGGAATCAAATTGGAAACTTTCTCATTCCGAATGGGCCGATAATCCACAACGATATTAACGGATGTTTCAACAAGCTTATATTTTGTTTCCTGATGATTTTTCCCACTTTTCACAGAACACAACTGATCAACACTTTAAAAAATCAAATTGTATAACTCATTCCTTTCTTTGTGAAAACAGGCTTATGAGAATGTAAAACTAAATTTTCATCTAATAACTTCTTGCTTTTGATATTATCTTGTCTGACGATTTTAAAGCTGGAGCGGTATTAGGGAAGACGGACAATATATTTCCGCAAGTCATCAATCATCTCCATCATTTTGAATGCTTGGCATGATTGATTTCCTAACTAGCGTCAGTATAAAATAGATAAAGGCCGGAAGGAGTTTACAGACAGAGACGGATTTTCATTACTATTATAATATTACATATAGAAGTTAATATACAATTTTGTAAATTTGAAGAATTTAGCGCATAATATTTATTTATTTTTTAAAGTCTGCCCTCAAATTCAAACATGAGGGTGGCACTGTGATTTACATATATGAAAGGGCCAACTTAGACGCAAACTTTAGATAAATTATTAAAGTTTGTCAAGACGAGATTTATAAAAGCTGTGAAACAATTCAATTTATTTAGACATGTTTAACACAAAACTTCACTTCATAAACGAAACATTTATTTTTTATTTTGGTAAATTACATCTATAAAGTTTCTTAATTAGAAAAACTGTATTTCTTAATAAAAATTTGTTCCCTCTAATGTTAATAGCTAGTAAATACATTTCCAAGTAGAATAGAAATGCTTTTTATTTCTTTTTTTCAATAGCCTACATACAAATATGAACTGTACAAAAAGCATATACACATTTGATATATCTGTCTGCGGAAGATGGCATAATATGTAAATAATATAAATAAGAGACATTGAATCCTATATTAAATCTGCTACAGAAAAAAAATACAATAAACAAGTGTACAGGGTGTTCGGGTACTCGTGTTACAAACTTTGCCAGCAGATTCTACATTCAAAATGGTACCAAAAAGTCCTTATTAACTACGGTCCGAATCTTGAGAGTTTTGGAGTTATTGACCTTTTTATGAATTTTTAAGATTTTATCATCGTGCTTCAAATAAACAATGAAAAGGCTCGTACGCACGTCTTTTTAAATATTTTTCAAGAAAAAAAAAGTATTGTCTTTTTCGATGTAAATGCTCGTAGGCACGTTTTTTTACGTATTTTTCATGAAAAACGCAAAAAAACCCCAACAACTCGAATAAATTTTTATTGTCTTTTTCGATGTAAAATGCTCGTAGGTACGTTTTTGTACGTATTTTTCATGAAAAACGCAAAAAAACTCCAAAATTCGAAAAAAAAATTTATTGTCTTTTTCGATGTAAATGCTCGTAGGCACGTTTTTATACGTATTTTTCATGAAAAACGCAAAAAAACCCCAACAACTCGAATAAATTTTTATTGTCTTTTTCAATGTAAAATGCTCGTAGGTACGTTTTTGTACGTATTTTTCATGAAAAACGCAAAAAAACTCCAAAATTCGAAAAAAAAATTTGTCTTTTTCGATGTAAAATGCTCGTAGGCACGTTTTTTCACGTATTTTTCATGAAAAGCGCAAAAAAACCCCAAAAACTCGAATAAATTTGTATTGTCTTTTTCGATGTAAAATGCTCGTAGGCACGTTTTTTACGTAATTTTCATGAAAAACGCAAAAAAAATCGAAAAAAAATTTATTGTTTTTTTCGATATAAAAGGCTCGTAGGCACATTTTTAGGTATTTTTCATGAAAAATAAAAAAACCAAAAACTCGAAAAAATATTTATTGTCTTTTTCGATGTAAAAGGCTCTTAGGCACATTTTTTACGTATTTTTCAAGAAAAACGAAAAAAAACTCCAAAATTCGAAAAAAAATTTATTGTCTTTTTCGATGTAAAAGGCATACCAGTAATAAAATAATTTTTTAATCAAAGTTGCAGTCGTGTTGGTAAACAAGCAAACACGTGCACTATTTCGGTTTCGAACCCAAATTTAAAACAACGTTTAATAAATTCATTCAAAATTTCAAAAGGATTTTTTAAATTTTCCACCTTACAAATCCGTCAGCTACGGTTTTGTTCTTTCCTCCATCAATTTCTTCATCTTTGAAAAAAGTAATTACAAAAGAAATTACACCACTAAAAAGTATATTAAATGGAGTACGCTTTCTGAAATTTGCTGGTCTCTAGGTTTGTAAATAGTAGTTTAGAATCATCATAGTAAGTTTTTCAACTTTGAAAAATAAAATTATTTGTAAAAGTAATGGTTACTAAAACGCTTTTTTAACCAACGTTTACAAGTTTAGTATTGATCACATCTTATTGAAAATTTAACGTAGTTTTCAATGGTCTCAACGGATTTGTCCGAAACCTTTTAGATTTGGAATTACTATTGTTTATTTGAAGCAAGATGGTGAAATCATAAAAAATCAGAAAAAGGGGAATAACTCCGAATCTCTTGAGGTTCGGACCGTAGTTAATAAGGACGTTTTGGTTCTATTTTCGATGTTTTTCTATCCCTTCTTCCTTCTCCACCCTTCAAAATCCAACGTATATCAACATAAAACATCAACGGCACACAAGACAGAAAACAAACACTTTGAGTCCTTAAGATGATCTCAATAAAGATCGAAACGTTGGCACGATAAAAAAAATGTTTTTCTTAAACCTACGTCACACCAGACAGCATCTCACGATCTCCAAATAATCATTGGCTAACGGTCACTAAACACCAGACATTATTTGTAGTGTAAGTGCATTATGTGCAAAAATAACAATGTCGAACGCATATAATAAGCATCTTATATTTCCGGACCCAATCCATTCATCGCCTTTGATAAAGTTATAAAAATCTTCAAGAAATAATGAGAAAGGAGTGGGTATAAAACACATCCTTGTTTGACACCATTTTTTGTAAAAAAATTTGTTCTTCCTTGTTTAGTCGATATAGCTGATTTGTGTCTTCATAAAACCTGTTAATTATTTCAATTATTTTAGTCGATAAACCTAAGATATTCAATTTGTAATCAATTGAATTTCCAACTGGGGAGTTCAAAGCTGATTTAAAGTAAATGAAAAAGCGATATAGTTGGCAGCGTTTTCTTTATGTTTTAATTTTCACAGTATTTAATAAATTTCCAATATTATCGATTGCGCTAGATCCTTCTCTGAATCCAGCTTTAAATTGATAAAGAATGTGTTCAGACCTCACCATCTTTAATCACTCGTATGTAAGGTTTATACATTTTTTGAATATTACACTTGGCAGAGAAATGCCACTATAATTTTCAACATAATTAGTCTCCTTTTTTGTACAATGTATATTTCCAAGTATTAATTATGTTGTTAGGTAATTGGTCGCATGACCGATTTTTACTAATTAGTGGTAATTTGTTTACAATGATAAGTCCGCGCCTGCTAAAAGTTCAAAGCTGAGCTTCAACAAGTGGAAAGCGTCCGACCGTTTCTAATTGTTTTAGCTGATTGTCGTCCGAAGCGAACTTACTTTTCATCCAACCTGACCCAGAATCCACCCTTTTTAACAATTTGCTTTTACCGCCCCAATTCCAGGGGGGATTAATCTTGTTTACGGCGGTTTAAATTGAAAGTCCGGACTCGGGGAGGGCCGTGTTTGTGACAGCCGAGTTACGATTTACTCGTCAGCCCTTTCAAGCTCCCCCTGCTAAGCACTGCGGGGGATCAAAACTGGGAATATCGGTGTGGAAACAGCGTGTTTTTCATTTGCTCTGCCAACCACCAATCAAAGAGAACATTTGACAAAAACAACGTCTGAATAGAGAAAAACCTTGTTTTTTGTAATAAACATTCAACCCTGTGTGAGAAAAAAGACCTGGCAATACGTACTTCATGACACTTTTTTTATGCCCGACGGCAAATTGATTTTATCTACTTCAGCGCAGTAGCTTATTTGGCCCATTGAAGTTCTACAGTTATATTAAAACCCAACAAACCTTTTTAATAGCGAATATATAATTAAATAACACACTACAGTACCATCCCAAAAAAATCTGATTAGCAGAATAGGTGCAATAATGGAAAAGTGGAAAAATAGATAGCTAGGTAGATAAATGGATAAATTGATAGATAGATAAAGATATATATATATATACAGGGTGAATTGCTACTCGTGCTACAAACTTCTCCAGTAGATTCTTCACCCTAAAATGAACAAAAAAGTTCATATTGTCCATGGTCCGATTCTCAACCATTTCAGAGTAATTTCGCTTTTTATCGATTTTGAAAGATATCACGTCCTGGCGTCGGAAAATCGTGATATCTTTTAATCTAAACATTTCTCT